>NW_026885403.1:0-63634 GCF_032173495.1 Musca vetustissima | reverse complement strand
ATGTTTATTCTATATACAGGGTATTGTATCATATAGTCGGCCCCGTCCGACTTTTGAATTTTCCTTACTGGTTTATTAAAGAGATGTGGGGGTACCGTTATATGAGAGCTGCTCTTAAAATTGGTTCAATTTTTAGTGCAAGGATGTGCTATACAATGAGAACCCAAAATTAAATACAACAGTCAATTCGTTGGAAAATTCTGACAAAATACCGAATATTGGGGGTACCGTTATATGGGGGCTACCTGGAAACTTGGGTCAATATTAATAATTGTTGGTGCGTTCTAGTGCTATACGATGACAACCCAAAATACTAAAATACAGCCAATTTGGTGGAAAAACGTGTCCCAAACTCCTAAAATGACGAATATACCGTTGGAGCTACACCAAAACGTGAACCTATATCCCAATACATCCTAGGAGTACTAGCAATGTCTGCGGAAAATGTCAGAGCTCTATTTTAAATATTGAGATCTATATCGTGATTCCAATTTTATTCTGATGAAGAATATATATATATATATACTTTGTATATATTTCGAGGTGATAAATTTAATATGCAGTCCACCTTACTACATCAGATCTCTTGAAGATAGTCCAAATATATAAATGAGCTATATATTTTGGCACGTAACAAAATTCTGAGTAACTTCTGTCGCAATCAGTCTAGTTTTTTCGGTACGTTGTGAATAATTATAACCATTGTATTCTTATTAAATATGCTGGCAAAAGCCAAGAATGATGCTGCAATTATTATAATTTATTATTATAAAAATGATTATCTAAAAAACTTTTAGTATGAAATACAAATTTGCTGGCCATTCTAAAAAAAACGATTTAATTTTTACCACGATTTTACCTAAAAAAGTGTATAATATGTAACAGTGTATAAATATTAAAAAGCGTTTCCATATTTTGTCATTTCAGTAGGTCTGGCCATCATTTTTTCCCATCCCTTTTTTCTGATTTTGAATTTTGCTAACATTTCTTTCACAAAAAAAAAATCATCCGTTAACAACAAATGCTGCTGCTTGCCATGATTCACAATTATATGTGTGTGTTTGCCGTTTCGTGGTTTTCCACTCCAATTTCATTGCTGTCAACTTCGTGACACCGGATATCATGTTCTGTTTTAATGTTCTTTTGGCTCTTCCTTCCCCACACTGTGCTGCTATGGGTTTTTGTTCATGTTCCACTTAATGTTTGTCACTTTTGTAGTTGTTGTCTTTTTTTTTTTTTTGGGAGGAGGGTTCGGACAGACAATGTCATTTAATTTCATGTCGGTTTTTTGTTGTAGTTGGTAATTAGTTGTTTTTGTTGCTTCTGGTTTTTTGTTCAATCTGCATGTTTTTATACTCGGAAAGGTCCAATGGAAAATATTTTGGCCATTGGCCTTTCATGACCACAAACAAATGAAAACGACAACAAAGAGCCAACAACAAATGGAGATGTCACATAAAACATACACAGATACATTTGTATGTATGTTTGTACATAGTTTGTTGTTGGTCTATCGTTTAGTTGTTGGTTAACACGATTCACAAATTGTCATTAATACCCAAGCATATACAGAATGAGGTTAAGTTCGGACGATCATCGGAATTTGAGTTGTTTATTTTCCAACACGATATTATCTATTCAGAACCCACCTCACCCCTCTCTTTCTGTCTGTGCATTTTAATTTTCTCTCATTCCGGAAATTACCTCACATTATTTAATTTATGCCGAACAATGAGGAGACTCTCACATGCCCTCGGCCGAACTCATTAAACTTCTAAAAAGAGAAAATCAATCAATTACGTATATCATTGACACCCAAAGGCACATTGCCACACTTTTAGCCAACGTGCCAGAGTACGGGTCGATTATACTCGTTCACATACATCGACGCATTAAATATCTTTACAAATATCGAAGTGTTCTTAATTAAAAGAGAGAATACTCCTTTTGCTGGCATTCCAAGGTCTGCATCTGTTGATAATAGATGGGTTTGCATGCTGCAACAATGTATGTATGTACATACACTGGAACACACTATTATCAGCACACACAACGTCATCTCCAACGTATCTGCTTTCATGTGGCATCTATGTTCCGATGTAGAGGATTGGGGGAACATACATACACATCTGGAAAGTTCATTGAGAAGTAATTGTTTAAGTTCCAGTGTCTTTTGTTCGACATGAAGAGAATGTGAACAGATAAATATTACGAGTATGTAGCTATGTATCTTCCGTTCTGCTCCGTTATGTTTTGAATTGTATGAAGTATAAACAATGAAATTTGAAATATCAGACAAGTGATACTTCTACGTTGTGGAATACAGAGACAGTGGCTATTGTTTATATTGTGCAGGGTTGAAAATTAAGATTGACAGAAATGAAGAAAATATGCAGTGTTTTAAGAATATATTGGGGTATAGTTGAATGAATTGGAACATCTTCACAGTAAAGTTTCAAAAATGTGTATAAAATACCAAGTTCATATGATCTGGTAAATAGAACAATTCAAGGGTGTTCTCTTGTGGGTGAAATACGAAATGGAATGGACCGATATGTATAAAAACACTATTTGGAAGTTCGAAAGGAAGTGGACAGATATTTTCCATGTTCGGATTAAAAGACATTTCGAATAAAGATTTCTCGAAACCCTTGCATTTTTCTCTGGCAACATTGCTAATAAAAATGTGAGGAATATTTTTGTCTAATATATTAACTCTCAGTTGACTCTCTTAAGGGGTCTTTAAGGTTCCCCTTCCCAGAAATGATTGATAAGTCTCAGCTTATAAAACCAGTAAGGAAAATAGTAAAGTCGGACGGGGTCGTCTATATGATACCCTTCACCACTTTCGGTATATTCAACAGATGTGTCCTAACAGACGTCGCATTTTTCAAAAAACATTGACATGAAATTGGACGAGTTTACTTATGCAATCTTTATCTATATGTGAGCCGATCACAAACCAAACAAAGTCGTTCTAAGCTTAATTTATATAAAACCTGGAAAAAATATTTATGAGAGCTATATTTAATATACTGTCAAGCGGTCAATGTTTGGGGTTTTGGTGCACCATTTACATAAAATCGGACGAACATGTATATTGGGGCTATATCTAAATCAATATCCACAAATTTAACATACATTAGGTTATACTATCGGCCACATTCTGGAGCTTTGGTGTACCATTTACTGAAAATCGGACGAAACTATATATAGGAGCTATATCTAAATCTGGACCGATTTTAACAAAACTTGTGCAATATTTTGTGTCTATCGGTCATATTTTGGGCTTTGGTGAACGATTTACTGAATATCGGACGAAACTATATATGGGAACTATATCTAAATCCAATTTCAATAGGGTTCGTTCTTGTGCCAAATAAGCTGTGCCAAGTTTTATCCAATTCGGATCATAAATGCGACTTGTACCTTGTTTACAATTTAACATCTACAGACTGACGGACATGCATAAATCGGCTCAGAATGTAATTCTATGCATATTTTCAAAAGGAACCATGGGGATTTTCTATCCTGTGAGAACTAAAAGAAACACTTTACAGCTGGTCGAACTTTTTATACCCTCCACCAAAAGAATGGCATTCAAAATATGTAAAATGTGTAGGAGCTCCTAGGAGAAAACTCGTGTCTTGATAGGAGAAAACTCGAATATACGGACAAAAAAGAAGTGAGAAAAAGATGATTACCTAATAGGGTGGCTCGTGTTTTATGGGGCTATACAAAAACGGTGTCCAATGCTGATCATTTTTGGTGGTGAAATTTAACAGCCAATGAGAACACAAATTACAGGCGATTCGAATCAAAAACCTGTCCAAAATCCCCCCAATATCGAATATTGAGTGGTACCGTTATAAGGGGGCTACCCAGAAACATGGGTCAATATTATGGATGCTACCCTGAAACTTCGATGAATATTAATATTATTTAGTACGGAGATGTGATATGCAATGAAAACATAAAATACTAAATTACAGCCAATTCGGTTGAAAAAGTGTCCAAAATACCGAATATTGTTATATGGGGGGTACACTAAGGTGGACCGATATGTACAATTTGCAATACCAAACATCCTAGGCGTACAGACATTGCTAGTCTCTGCTAAATTTCGAACTCAGGTAAGCCGAAAGATATTATGCACTTCACCTTATGCTTGAGGGTATAAAACCTGATTGGATGACCCTTCTAATCCACACTTTGTCCGGTAAAAAAAGATGTTGGTATAAGCCAATGAGTGATAGCTCTTATTGTCATGGTGCATAATAAATTATTGGTGTACAATTCCGAATTTATGTCAAACGTTGCTAAAGGTTTACTGAAAAAAGTGGAAACCATTGACTTCGAAGTGGTAATTCCACGAACAATTATCATTGGATTTGGCTTGGCGTTGAAGATACACACGGCGGATTGCTGTCTTATTTCAGAAACTATACATAGATCCAGGATTCGTTAGCTGTCATGATCTTATAAAGGACTTCTGAAGCAACGAGATCGTATATTTTAAAAAATTACGGCAATCGACCCGAGCCGTTTTCGAGCGATTGTCAAATTTCACGCTATCTGAAGCATTATAATTTCAAGAACTTTTAACGACGAAATAAGGGACCTTCTTCTTTGACCAAACGTCGGGCACAATTGAATTAATTTTTCACAGAATTGACAAATTATGTGACAAACTATCTAACGAAAATGTCCAAGAGATAAATAATTTTGTTTTTTTTTATACCCTTCACCAGACTGTGGTACAGGGTATTATGTCTTTGTGCATATGTTTGTAACAGGCAAAAGGAATCGAGGTAGACCCATGGTTCCTTTTGAGAATATGCATAGAATCACTTTCTGAGTCGATTTATGCATGTCCGTCCGTCCGTAACAAAGTACAGGTCGCATTTATAATGCGATATGGCCGAAATTTGGTACAGCTCATTTATTTAGCCCAAGGACGAACCTATTGAAAATGGGAAAAATCGGTTCAGATTTAGATATAGCTCCCATATATATTTTTGTCCGATTTACGGACAAAAATTTTTGCATAGCGTTCTGAATTAAGTCTAGAGTGATGTGTGCCAAGTTTCGTGAAAATCGGTTCAGATTTAGGTATAGCTCCCATGTATAGTTTCGCCCGATTTTAGGTAAATGGTGCACCAAAGTCCCTCAAAATCTTTCGATTTGCACGAATTTTGGCATAGCGTCCTGAATTAAGTCTAGAAAGACGTGTGCTAAGTTTAGTAAAAATCGGTTCAGATTTAGATATAGCTCCTATATATAGTTTCGCTCGTTTTTACGTAAATGGTGCACCAAAGTCCCTGAAAATCCTTCGATTAGCACGAATTTTGGTATATCGTACTGAATTAGGTCTAGAAAGACATGTGCCACGTTTTGTGAAAATCGGTTCAGATTTAGATATAGCTCCCATATATATTTTCGCTCGATTTTACGTAAATGGTGCACCAAAGTCTCTGAAAATCCTCCGATTTCCACGAATTTTGGCAAAGTTCACTAAATTAACCCTTTCAGTGTTTTTGTCGAATATATTCGACATTTAAAATTACTCTCTTTCTTTGCGATTTTTCGGTTGTCCTATGTACCGTTACTATTAATGTTTTTGTTTTTGCTGAAAGACAGACGAAACTGTCCGAGGGTTAATATGAAAATGACTATTTTAAATACAAAATTTTAGATGTTTTTTCCGACAAAAAATTTTGTTGGCACTGAAAGGGTTAAGTCTAGAAAGGCATGTGCTAAGTTTTGTGAAAATCGGTTCAGATTTAGATATAACTCCCATATATAGTTTCTCCCAATTTTAGGTAAATGGTGCACTTTCGATTCATAGCTAGGCCGATTGACACAACGTTCTGAAGTTAATATAAATTAATCTCTTATAAGTTTCCTTGAAATCGATTCAGATATAGATATAGCATAGGTTCCATATATAATTTCGACTTATTCATGTTAATTGTACACCAAATAATCAATGAGTGTCTTTGCAGTATACCGAATAGCGTGTGTCAAGTTTGCTTTAAATCGGTTTACAAAATTTAGCATATGTTGCAGAATGACATGTGTAGGGATTAATGTTGGTCGGTTCAGATATAGATAAAGATCACATATTTAAGTTCGTGCAATTTCATGTCAATTTTCCTTCGAAAAATCGACGTCTTTTAGGATGCATATGTTGAATATACCCAAAGTGGTGAAGGGTATCATATAGTCGGCCCAGTCCGACTTTACTACTTTCCTTGCTGGTTTTTTAATTTGTAAATGTTGTAAACCAATTTCAATTTCACTGCGAACAACACAACATATAGATATACGTCAAACCTTACTGAATGTTACCTAGGCTAAAAATACATACAGCATTCCTGGTAGTACTAAATTTGGTACCTTTTAAAATATATTGGTATTGACTTACGCCAGTTTTCCCAGTATTCTGTACATTATTTTATTATACTTTAATTTCGCTAATGTAAGTTCTACAATTTCGTCCTATATCCGCAATTATGTAGTCTTTTATCTATCAGTTATGATTTTTAACTCAACAATATCTAATTCCGAATAGAGCGTCGTATAACATATATTAATTTTATGTTATGTACAAAACATGCGAATCCATCCTATTCCTGGAAGTAATAAAATATTGATTATTTTTTATGCAAAAACTTTTACAACAAATTCTCTATAATTTTTTTTATTGCAAACATCTGTACAAATAATAAAAAAAATTACCAACAATTTTCTTTTTCGTTTCAGGTGAGGAACACACAAAACATTCATCTCAACATAATTTGCCGCCCCTAGAAAATAATCAATAAGCTATACGTAAATATTTCCCTATTTTCATTTTTTTATGTACTCACCACATGGTTTTATCTTTTGAATCGTAAATGTAAACAAATTTCGAATTTATAATCTTTTATGTTTATATTGACCAATAACGCCTAGCTGTGCAGATAGCAAATATATTGGTCTCTTGTTTTTTTTTTTTTTTTTGTACTTTTGGCACTTCGTTTATTAAAATGCTACTTGTTTAATTTTTAAAGCAAACGTTGTTTGTTTACATTTGTATGTATATATGTATGTATGCATGCATACATGGATGTGTGTATTTTGTGGGGAGAAGTCATTAAATTCTAGATATTTTTTATTCACTTTCTGGTTCTCTGCCATACATTTTCATTGGTATTTGTTTTTGATACACACAGAAACAGACAATAAGTAAATAAAGCTTTTATATACTTAAATGTATATTATGAGTGTGTCTGTATATAGATGTGGTCTGGTGGGCCTGGAGCCTTGTCGCATACAAACATATCCAGCTACACATACATATGTCTGCGTATCTGCAATGTGCATTCAATTGCTGAAACTTAATGATAAGTCTAGTCGGCAGCAACAATACGCAAATGGGTATTTCACTACAGAGGGTATTTTTTCTATAGACAAAAATCTCAAAAACCACAGTTCATATGAATGGGTAGATGACAATTGGTCTGATGACATTTTTTCCACAGAAAGAAATTTCAAAAAGACTTCAGTTCAGCTGACAGCATTTTTCCTATATAGGTATAGGACATTTTTCCTATATAGTAAAAATTCGGCAATTTCGAGGACCTTAGTTCATCTGAGGTTATTTGTTTTCTATATAGAAAAAACCTCGATACCTCACTTCATCTCAGCTCATTTTTGCTAAAGAAAAAAAAAACTCAAAAACCTCACTTCACCCAAATAGACTTTTTCCAACGGAAACCAGTAAGGAAAGTAGTAAAGTCGGACTGGGCCTACTATATGATATCCTTCACCACTTTGGGGATATTCTACATATGTATCTTTACAGATGTCTTTTAATTTCGAAGGAACATTGACATGAAATTGAACGAACTTCAAAATGCGATCTTTATTTAAACTTGCCCCAGATTAATTTATATTAATTTCAATACGTTTTGCAATCGGCCTAGCTATGGGTCTTTAATACAACATTTACTTAAAATCGGACGAAAGTATATATAATAGGTATATGTAAATCTGAACCAATTCCAAGAAAACTTGACACACGAAAGGTTGTAGTAACTTCAGTACATTGTAAAAAATTGTTTGCGGGTCGGCCAATCTTTGGTTCTTTAGTGCACAATTTGCATCGGACGAAAATATATATTGGACCTATAGCTAAATCTGAACCGATTTTCACGAAACTTAGCACACACCATTCTGGACTTTGGCCCACCATTTACCTTAAATCGGACGAAACTATATGTGGGAGCTATATCTAAATCTGAACCGATTTTCTCGAAACTTGGCACACATTATTCTGCACCTAATTCAGTACTCTGTGCAAAATTTCGTACAAATCGAAAGATATACAGAGACTTTGGCGCACCATTTACCTTAAATCGGACGAAACTATATATGGGAGCTATATCTAAATCTGAACCGATTTTCTCGAAACTTGGCACACATTATTCTGCACCTAATTCAGTACTCTGTGCCAAATTTCGTGCAAATCGAAAGATGTATAGGGACTTTGGAGACCCATTTACATTAAATCAGACGAAAATATATATGGGAGCAATATCTAAATCTGAACCGATTTTCTCGAAACTTGGCACAAATTATTCTGCACCTAATTTAGCACTCTGTGGGAACTATATCTAAATCTGAACCAATTTTTCCCAATTTCAATTGGATTTCATCCAAATCGGATCATAAATGCGACCTGTAGTTTGTTTACAATTTAACATCTACAGACGGACGGACGAACGGACGGACAAACATGCATAAATCGACTCAGAAAGTGATTCTATGCTAATTCTCAAAAGGAACCATGTGTCTATCTCGCTTCCTTTTGGCTGTTACAAACATATGTACCACAGTATGGTGAAGGGTATAAAAAATCTAGATGACAATTGGTCTGAAGGAATTTTTCCACAGAAAGATATTTTGAAGATCGTGTAGAAGATTCTCTAGAAGACTTCAGCTCAGCTGATGGCATTTTTTCTATACCATAGAAAAATATCAGAAACATCTTTTCATCTCAATGGGCGTAGCAACGTTCGTAGTGGACCGGCCAGACTTTCGCTTCGGCTTAAGTACTGGTTTCTTACTGACGGGGCATGGTTCTCTCAATGCGTTTCTGCATAAAAAAGGCCTGTCCCAGACGGATTTATGTGGGTGCGGGATGACTGAGGACTGGAGTCATATACTGACGGAATGCCGTTACTATGATGACATTAGAGATTTAGCAAGTATGGGTATATCGAATGGAGGGACGTGGTGTGATTTCAGTATGGCTCTTGAAGGCGATCGGACCTTTAGTTGTTTAAGCAGTTTTGTTCGTGAAGCATTTAGGAGAAGGACAGTACTTGTGTTTTGTGTATTTGTTTGGCGTTGTCACTGCCTGTGGCTAGGTTTTTCCTTGCCACCTGCGGTTATGATCCTGTCGCTTATTTTGTTTTGGGATACCAGCCCGGACTTGCGTCAAACTGGGAGAGGCTCCGGTCTCGAGCCTGAGCGGAGGTTTTGCGTACCGCGGATTTCAGGTGCCCCTGGATCTGTTGATCCAACCTGATAGTTAGTGTGGCCCCCTGGGGAGCTTTGCAGGGGTTGTGGTTTCGCCCTTCACCAAGGGGGGAGAGGGTGCCTTCTGCATGCTCTCCGATTGGTACAGCACTTCGGTGCTGGTGTGCTGTTTGGCGTATTTCCGCCTGTGGCTCAGCCACTGTGAGGTAGGCCAATAGGCAGGTACTCACACAAAACTCTTCAAGATACTGTCGGTCTGACCGCCTCTTAAAATCAATATTGAATGCAATATTTAAGATAGAGAGAGCTCTGCACAGATATTGCTAATACTTCTAGAAAGATGGGTATTGCAAATGGCATATATAGGTCCACGTTTTGGTGTAGCCCCCATATAACGGTACTCCACAATATTCGGTATTTTGGGGATTTTGGAAACGTTTTCAAACCCAATTTGGCTGTAATTTGGTATTTTGGGTTCTCATGGTATAGCGCATTACCATACCAAAATTATTAATACTGAGCCAACATTCAGGATAGCCCCATTAACGGTACTCCTCCATCTTCGGTATTTTGGGTTATTTTAGACAGGATTTCCAACTAAATTGGCTGTAATTTGGTATTTTGGTTTCCCATTTAATAACACATATCCGTACCACAAATTAATAATATTGACCCAAGATTTAGGATAGCCCCCATATAACGGTACCCCCAATATTCGGTATTTTGTGGATTTTGGACACGTATCGGTATTTTGGCCCCATAATTTGGTACACCCAATATGAATATTTTTCATACGTTTTACCATAAAATTGGATACGTTTTTCAACCGAATCGGCTGTAATTTAGTATTCTCATTGATTGTCAAATTTCACTCAAATATCAATATTGATCTCCGTTTTATTATAGCCCCATATAACAGTAGACCCACTATTAGATATTTTCAAACATATTTTCCTCACTTATTTTTCGTCCCCATTGATTTTAGATATTTTGATTGTCATGCTCATGGTGGAGGGTATAAAAAGTACCTCAAAGATCTCATTTCAGAGGACGGTTTTTTCTGAAGTCTTCTATGTTTATATAGAAAAAAAAAATCTCGAAGGCTTCATTTTATATGAGGTTTTTTTTCTAGCTAAGGTATTTTGTTCTATGTTGAACTTTTTCTAGAGGGTATATGCGGTTTGTCATTCTGTTTTCAAAACGGCGACATATTCGGCACTCACAACATAATATATATTTTAATCAAAATAAAATTCTATGGCGATGTGTAAACAATTGCCTAAGGGCAGATATTACATAGTCGGGTTTCTGTTTGAGTAGAGTTATATAGAGGTACCCATATGTTCGTGATGTATCAATAACACATATATACTGTAGTATAAACATTTGATTCAACAGATTTCTTATTTTATATGTATGTGTGTATGTGAGTTTTTTTTTTTTTTTTTGTTTTTTTTTTTTGGCATTCTCATTAAAAAGAAAAACAAACAAATTAATTTCAGTAGAAATTAATTCACTTGATATTATATTATTATTATAACTGTAAATGTAAATATTAAATTTTGTTTAAAAAAACATTCGGTGCAGAAATTAAGGGCGATACGTCTTCTGTAGTAAAGAAATTAATATTTTTCTAAAAACGAAATTTTTTTAAGGAGAATTTTTCTTGAGTGGAAAATTTTTGGATTTCATGTAACTCTCAAGTTGATCACGACATTACTTATTTGACCTCGTATCTACAAAACAAAAAATAAAAATATTTTTTTTTTCTAAACTCCACCAATATTTTCAACTTCCTAACATCATACAAACATTTATCTTAGAACAATAATACATTTTTATAACCCCTTCTACTTCTCCCCAATCCAATGGTACAAAACATATGCGGGTCCCATTTACCATTTAATATTTAAGATCCAACTTATTCAGTTAGAAGATTAATTGCCTAACATTATCGGTCATTGGTTGATTGGCATTATTGAACTTTTCCCTCTTTCTGTTGAGGTCAAGAGAATGGCTTTTAAAATCAATGATTTTTAAGAAATTTTCTTTTTGAGAAGATAAAACGTCTTTGTTAAATGAAATTAGTTAATTTACACATTGTTATTGTTAATTAACGTATAAATGTTATTGTGGTTGTTTATTTTCCAATAGGCGGCATTCGGAAAGGAGATGATAATATAATTATGGCAAATAATCGGTTAATCAAAAATAGTTGTAATTAATAAAAACCAAAAACAAGAAATTAAAAAAATGTGGTTTGAATATTTCTTATATAAAATATACAACGAGCTTATCAGAGAGGAGGCTCCTCATATGACCACGAGAAGGCCAGAGATCTAATGGAAGTCTATAGATTTTGAAGAAAATCAAACAGTTTCAAAATTGATAAGAAAAACTTACTGGAAAAAGCTTTATAGGAGACCAGAAGGAATTAAAGAACTTCGGTGTATCGTACACAATACTGGTCCTATGAAACACCAACTCTTATAGAAGACCACAAGGTATTGTGGATGACCAAATGTTTTTATAGAAGATCAAAAGGCCGTATTATTAGAAAATATTATAGAAAACCAAAGGACTTACGCAAGACCAAATCCTATTATATAAAACAAGGCAATCTTATAGAATAAAATATGGTCTTTGGGGATATCAGAAGGTCTTTATGAAGACAAGAGAGTCTTAAAAATTACCAGAAGGTCTGGAAAAAATCTTGGCTAAAGGCTCTTATTAGGGACAAGAAGGTTTTGTAACAGTCCAAATGTTTACAAGAGAATAAAGCTGATCAGAACCTCCGAATGCCTTAAAGAAAACCAGAAGGACTTACATGTTGCAGAACGTCTTGTGGAAGGCCAGAATTTTTTCCTATAGAAAAACCACGAAGACATCAGTTCAGTTGAGGGCATTTTTTCTATAGAAAAACATCTCAAAGAGCTCAATTCAGTTGAGGGAATTTTTTTCTATAGAAAAACATCTCAAAGACCTCAGTTCAGCTGAGGGCATTTTTTTCTATAGAAAAAATGTCAAAGGCCTCAGTTCAGCTGACGGACTTTTTTATACAAAAACATCTCAAAGACCTCAGTTCCGATGAGGTCATTTTTTATAGAAAAACATCTCAAAGATCTCAGTTCAGCTGAGGGCATTTTTTTATAGAAAAACATCTCAAAGACCTCAATTCAGCTGAGGGCATTTTTTTATAGAAAAAACATCTCAAAGACCTCAGTTCAGCTGATGGCATTTTTTTCTATAGAAAAACATTTGAATCTATAGAAAAACATCTCAAAGACCTCAGTTCCGATGAGGGCATTTTTTATAGAAAAACATCTCGAAGACCTCAATTCAGCTGAGGGCATTTTTTTCTATAGAAAAACATCTCAAAGACCTCAATTCAGCTGAGGGCATTTTTTTAAATAGAAAAAATCTCGAACACCTCAGTTAAGATGAGGACATGTTTTTATAGAAAAAAAAAACTCAAAGACCAGTTCATCTGAGGCAGAGATATTTTTATACCCTACACAACTATGTTGTCAGGGTATTATAGATTTGTGCAGCCCAAAAAGTTTGTAACGCCGCGAAATATTGGTCCTAGACCCACCTTTAAGTATACCGATCGTCATATCTCGACTAACTGAGTCGATCTAGACATGTGTGTCCGTCTGTCCATTATAATTTGTAAACACGATACAGGCCACAGTTATGGACCAATCTTCACGAAATTTTGCATGTAGGATGGGTTCTGGCCAATGAAGACCCCTATTGTTTTTGGGAAAGATCGGTTAATATTTAGGCCCGAACATCGTAAAATTTTCAACGGAGAAGGGGATCAGGCCAAAGAATAATAATGCCTGTTTTCTTAAAAATCGGTCAATATTTAGCGGGTCAAATGGACCCTGACTTTTGTGTGAAAAATGACAAAATTTGTATTCTATAGCGTATATATTTACCCCTGAAGAACATAGACCCGAGGAGGAAGGATTATATTATTGTTGTATGTGATCGGATGTGGGAGTTACACCTAAATATTTACAGGTATCTCCGTATTCATATATTATTTAGTAACCCATTATCACTCTATAGAGCGAAATTATAGCGCTGAATGCTTTAAAATGTCCTATGAGGTTCCAGTTATGGTCAAGGACAACGCCTATAATTTTCGGTGATGATCAGATAATAATTTTGGAATGAAGTGGACAGAAAACTTATTTTTTGTGTTATTTTCGAGTCGATCTATAGACCACAAATGAAAGCCGAACAACACAACCCACGGTGAAGGGAATCTGGACAATAGCTGTACTGAGTACTCGTAATATTTGGAAAATATGTCAGTGTGAGGAAGAGGTGTTGTTTACCTCTAATCGGACAAGAGGGTGCAAATATCAGGAAATATTGCCCAGGCTCGGAATATACATCCGCAGAAAATTTGAGTTCCGTGGTAGTTGTGTAGGGTATCGTATGATCGGCCCCGTCCGACTACACTGCTCCGCTCACTGGTTTTAAATATTTTTATTTTATAGATTATTTTTTATAAAAAATAATCCATCCTAATATATTATAATTCACCTTATTTCCTTGTAGCAGAACTTCCCCCTAGACCACAAAAATTTCAAATTTAAACATCATTTGCGGATTCAGTTTTTGATGTTTGCTTGGGGCGGACAGGTAATCGAAAATTACAAGGCCCTAAAAATACCGCAAAGTGTAAACTCGTGCTATTTCAACTCTCTCAATCTCCAACCATCGATCACTCATCAGCCAAATGATTAACCATTAAAAGGCCATAATGTGCGTTTTACATGTTCCGCAGCTAATTATCGGAACATCTAGTCAAAAACGATTTCAAACTTCAGACAAAGTAATTGAGGTAGCGTTTTTAAGACGTCATTAATGATGAACAACGAAATAATGGTTCCTACCATCATGATATGCACACACAGACGCACACACTCCGATCCACTTAAAAGGTTAAATATTCAAAAAATTAATGACAAATTGTGGTTGGCCATATTGTTGTTGTGGCAACCGGTGAAATATAAAAAAAATAAAATTAAAATACCCCCTAAGGTGTCCGGTACATTCAATGTTTAAACAAAAAACGCATACCCTCATGACATCATAGTATTGCTTCTAACACACACACACTCATACAATGTTGCCATTGACATTTAGTCCTATATTGTTTTGTTGTTTATTAATAATCCAATAAAAATCCACAAAATTTATTTGCTATTCAAAGAGTTTTTCAAAATCAATTAAATTAATTTTAATATTGGATATTTTTTCATGATTTCGCTTTTTATTAGCCAATGTCAAAAACACAAAAATTGGGAATCTAATTAGCGGAACGTGCTATCGGAAATACTCTGACATGAGTTTGTGTTTATTTCTGTGCTCAAATGTTTGTTTCTAGGTTAGTTTGCAAAAAAAAAAAAATGTTCACATGCCATTCAAGACAAATGAGCGACACGCTTGCATCAAATTTTCATCCAACTAATATTGAATTCCATTGAAGTGTTAGCATACGAAACCCCAACCCCCACCCTCGAACATTTTTCATAAAAATAACATGAATAATGATTTGATTTAATTAAAAATTCAAACATAAATCTAATTTGTTATAATTTCGGCAGATGTTTGAGCTGGGAAGATGACAGGGTTACAGAGCACAGTGGGGAATTGGACACGGGGAGTAGCAACACATTGGATCTACAGAGGGTGGATTTTTCGATATGCACTGACTTTTCCTATACAAAAAAAGAAGGTCTTTCAGATTTTTTTATGTAGAAAAAACCCTTATCCTTTTGTGATTTCTTTCTATATAGAAAAAATGGCATCAGTTGAACTGAGGACATTGAGATTTTTTACTATATGGAAAATTATGCTCACAGCTGAACTGAGGTATTTGTGGGTTTTCCTTAAATATATAAAAATGTCAGCAGCTGAACTGAGGTCTTTGCGATTTTTTTCTATAGAAAAAAATGCTCTCAGCTGAGGGTATTTTGTTCTATAGAAAAAAACTGAAAGACATTTCAACTGAGGGAATTTTTTTATAGAGAAAACCTTCAGTCTTCGTGAATTTTTTCTATATACTAATATGTACTAGATACTAAAATACTGAGGTTTTCCAGGAACTGGGGTCTTAGAGTTTTTTCTATAGAAAAATGACCTTAGCTGAATTAAGGTCTTTGAGATTTTTTTCTATATAGAAAACAACTTTCAGCCTTTTTGAGATTTGACATTTATAGGAGCTTCTAGCCATCTGAAAAACCTTTGAGATTGATATGCTATAAGACCCTTTGGTCCTCTGTAGGTTTTTTTAGGACTTCCTAGTTTTTGCCAGACCTGCTAGTCTTCTATGACACCCTCAGTTCTTCTGAGATCTTCGGGCCAACTATAAGACGCTTTACGCTTATAATGTCCCACTTTTTCGATAAGATCTTGTGGGCTTCTGGTCTTCTGAAAGAACTTTTGGTTTTCGGTCTGGTCTCCTATAAGGTCTTATGGTATCTATACGGCCTTTTGGTATTCTGTTCTGTTCCTTCTGGACTTCTATAAGACCTTCTGGTCATTTATAGGACTTTCTGGTCATTTGTAAGACCTTATGGCCTTCTATATGATCTTCTGGTGTTTTATAAGACCTTATGGTCATCTATAAGCCCTTCTAGTCCTCTATAAGACCTTCTGGTCATTAATAGGCCTTTCTGGTCTTTTGTAAGACCTTCTGGTATTCAGTAAGACCTTCTGGACTTCTATAAGACCTTTTTGTATTCTATAAGAATACAAAATCATTAATAGGACGTTCTGGTCTTTTGTAAGACCTTCTGTTGTTTACTAGGCCTTCTGTTTTCAACTAGACCTTCTGGTCTTCTATAAGACCTTCTGGTCTTCTATACAACCTTCTGGTCTTCTATAAGACCTTTTGGCCTTCTACAAGACTTGCTGGTCTCTATAAGACCTTCTGGTCTTCTCTAAGTCCTTTATTCTTCTATAAGACCTTTTGGCCTTCTACAAGACTTGCTGGTCTCTATAAGACCTGTTGGTTTTCTCTAAGACCTTCTGGTCTTCTCTAAGACCTTCTGGTCTTCTATAAGACCTTCTGATCTTCTATAAGACCTTCTGGTCTTCTATAAGACCTTCTGGTCTTCTATAAGACTTTCTGGTCTTCTATAAGACCTTCTGATCTTCTATAAGACCTTTTGGCCTTCTACAAGACTTGCTGGTCTCTATAAGACCTTCTGGTCTTTTATAAGACCATCTGGTCTTCTGTAAGGCCTTCTGGTATTCTATAAGATCTTATGTTTTCTACAAGACCTTGTGGTCTTCTATAAGATCTCCTTGTCTTCTATAAGAACTTCTGGTCTTCTATGGGATCTTCTGGTCTTCTATGGGATCTTCTGGTCTCTTATAACACCTTCTGGTCTTCTATAAGAACTTCTGGTCTTCTATAAGATTTTCTGGTTTTTATAAGAACTTCTGGTCTTCTATAAGACATCCCTGTTTCTATAACACCTTCTGGTATCTTACACGAATTTTTTGGTCTTCTGCAAAACATATTGGTCTTTTATAAGAACTTTAGGACTTCTATAAAACCTTCTGTTCTTCTATACGACCTCCTCGTTTTTTTTAAAAGTTTTACTGGTCCTTTAAAGCTTCTGGTGTTCCAAAGGGACATCCGGGTTTCTATATGATTTTCTGGTTTCAATAAGGTCGTGTGGTCATTTATAAGGCTTTCTGGTCTTCTGTAAGACATTCTGGTCTAGTCTTTATGGTCTGGTCATTATGGTATTTTACTGGATACTCGATATTTCTGGTCTTCTATAAGATCTGTGTTATAATAGTTTCTAATACTACTCTCCAGTTTTCATGTAAGATATCCTAGTCTATTGCTAGACAACCTCCTCAATAAGAACTTCCTGTTTTCTACAGAAACTTCCGCTCTTCTCTAAAACCATCTAATTCACTATAAGCCTCTCTGTTTTTTTACAAATCTTTTACATTCTGGTATTTTATTGGACTTCCTCATGTTCCATCTGGTCTTCCGAAATATATTTCCATTTGCTCTAGTGCGATCACTATGAATTCCACTTTTTATCATTTCTCTTTTCAATGCTTTAAACATCTAACCACTGTTGCGTGATCTCTACATTATACTAATTTTTTATATACAGACTTAAGCGATCTCGCAGATACTCTGTGATGACCACTAAAAAAATGTTTTTTTTTTCTCTCTAGCTAGCATTAAAGCGCTTTAACACTTCTCGACATCGCATGACAGGGTCATTAATTACAAACTAACGAATAAAAAGCCAATTATGTTTCTTTTTGAGACTCTCTCTATTTTTTTTTTCATTTTCTTCAAATTCTTCTTTTGTACGCACATTGGTATTATTTGTTGAATTCCAAAGAAAACATCTGTGTGCGAATTTGTTATCCCCCAAGACATTAAAATAAAACAAAAAATAACTTACGAAACTCTATCCAAAAAACAACCGTGTGAATATCAAAAAAATGAAACCAAAAACAAAATCTTATCAATAGAAATAAAAAAGACAACAACAAAAGCAACAACTTAACTATAGATGAGGTTTTAATTAATTGTGTTGGTCTTTCCACCCCTTTGACCCTCATACATATGTACATACTACATGTGAAGTTGTGTGAACTTAATCTTAGTCATCATAGCCAGCGTAACAGATGTCCAGTCAACCAGTCATCTCCATAAACAACAACCACAACCACTTTGTTGCAAAGCAGCCATTTGTCTTAATATGGATGGTGTCTTTAGTAGAGTTACATTATTACAAACGCCCTATGTTAATTAAGCATTACGACTTATTATTATTTTTTCCGACAAAAATTTATGAGTTCAAATAAAAGAAGCCAGACAGAGATCGCGGATTTTGGGTACTCTGCCTTTATATCTTTATACTTTGTTGTTGTATTTTTTGCCTCAAAAAACCGTTTTTTTAATTGATTATCTTCCAAGATGTTATCATCTGGTACTTCTCCAGTCCATCCGTGCAGATCTCATTGTTCATATTTGTTGGTGTTTTTATGATGGTGGGAATTTCAGCAATAAAGTGAAAAAGTTCATGCAGATTCTTTATCAACAGCTTATATTTCAGTTGTAGATGTTTTGAAGAAAAAATCTAACAAATGGGAAGTAGAATCCAAAAAATTATTCTCCCACGCTAAATAGAGCGGCAAATATTAATTAGCACTTTGAAACAAACTAAAAATATTTAAATAACATTCTGAGAAACCGCAAAACGTTCATAAATGAAACAAATTGGAACCAGGGGGAAACAATGCCAAGATCAAAAGGGAGCGACATTTTTAACCTCCATCATACCAATACATTTTGATAGTCTCCACCAAAAAAAAAAATCTATGTCGATTTACACATGGCAGACGGACTGTCTGTCCGTCTGTTGAAATCACGATAGAGATCGCAATATTAAAGATAGAGCTCTGACATTCTGCACAAACGTGGCTAGTGCTCCTAGGAGGTTTTGGTATTGCTAATGGGATATTTCGGTCCATATTTTGGTGTAGCCCCCATATAACGATACCCAGATCTTCGTAACAAAAATGTCTAATATTGACCCAAGTTTCAGGGTAGCCAGCGTAAAATGGTACACACCAATATCGGTATTTTAGACACGTCGAATTATCTGCAATTTGATATTTTGGATTCTCATTGAATAACACATATCCGTACCAAAATTATTAATATTGAGCCAAGTTTCAGTGTAGCCCCCATATAAGAGTAATTTCGGAAACGTATTTCAATCGAAATTGTTATAATTTGATATTCATTGGCTGTCAAATCTCAGTACCAAAAATATCAATATTGATCTCCGTTTTATAATAGTCCCTTTTAAAAATAGCCCCACTATTAGATATTTTGAGAATTTCAGTCATATTTTGCTCACGTATTTTTCGGTATGTTGAACGTCTTATCATAACATGAGTCGAGTGAAGTTTATAAAAAATTCTTCCGGGCTAAACATAACATGGTATTTACTTGTTTTAAATTAAATTAATTCATTTATTTTATAAAATTTCTTGGTCTTCTCTAAACCCTGGTTGGTTTTTATGAGACGTATTGTTCTTATATTCCTATATTTCTACTTCTCCATTAGACCTTCTATAACATTATATAAAACCAAAAAGCCTTTGTTTACAGATCTCCAGAAACACTTACAAAATCTGAAGGTCTTATAGAAGAGCAAGAGGCCTTTTATAAGATCAAGAGGTCTTACAAAGGATTAGCAAATTTTAAAATACCAAAATCCAAAAATTTGAGAGTATGGGTTGTTGTTGGCGTGATATAAGGCGGGGTTTTTGGAAATTCGAACTAGAAGGGTACGTACTAAAAGAACTAAAATGTACCAAATATGGTACCTTTTGTATAAGGCGAAGAGCCAGAATTCTGAAATTTTTAATGTGTGTATCTGATGGAAAGTTAAAAAGATGTACAAAAGGTTTTTTTGGGAAATTCGACCCATAAGTGTACGAAAAATACTAAACTTTACTAAATTTAGTTCTAATTGTATATATATATATTGAACATATGGAAAGTGATGTTGATGTATGGTTTAAGAAATTCGTACTTATATGTGTAAAAAAGGTACCAAATGGTACTAAATTTGGAACAAGTTGGATATAAATCATCATATAGAGCTGGAGTCTTGAAATTGGGTATTAAAATTGCCGTTTGTTGATGTAGTTTAGAAAATTCGAACTTTTGTGTACAAAATGTAACAAATTTAGTACAATTTGTATTTTGGGTAAACGGATAGTACTGCAAACCTGAAATTTGGAATTTAGATTACTGTTGAGGATTGAGCTATAAAGACAGCATTGGAAATTCGTATTTATGTGTACGAAAAGTACTAAACGGCACTAGATTTGGTACAATTTGGATTTGGGTGGACAGAGAGAGCTGGAAACCTAAAATGTGGAATAATGGTAGCTGCTGGAGTGTAGAAGTGTAGCACTTATATGTACTAAATGGTACTATATTTGGTACAACTTCATTATGTTGTGAAAGGATAGAGCTGGACTTTAGATTTTTGAAGTTAACATTACTGTTAGAGTACAGGGCTGAGGTAGTGTTGGAAATTCGAAGTAATACGTACGAAAAGTATTAAGTGGTTGAGTTTGGATCTATATGAAAGGATAGGGCTGGAATCCTGAAATATATGAATGAAATTACTGTTGGAGCGTAGAATTGTGAAAGTTTTGGAAAATCGTTCTTAGGTCTACGTCACTATACAATGTTCCCCATCTGTTTAAGACATTTTGAATAAACGCCCACAATACTTATAGCGTTTTGAAGGTTCTTGAAGTAGAATTTTGATATTTCGGTTCCTCAGAAAATTATGTATATGTCGCACTATTCATCACCGAAAATTATATTTAATCTTTTTTTGGTTCCCATAGAACATAGTATAGGAAGATCGACATACAAAATGCAATAATACATAAAATAGGAATACGAATATTGTAAAATGTATGCTTTATTCTTTTGAAGATGGGGTTTGCGAATAATAACACCGATTAAATTCCAAATAATGTCAATCATTAAATTAATAACAATAAATTTTAAATTTAATTGAACTAAAATCGAATTAACGTAATTATGTTTTCCTACATAAATCAATCACCTCCTGAGAAGCATTTCTTTCCACAATTCAAATTATAAATTATTTCTTTTTTATTTTCACACCTAAAACGTACGTGTATGCATGACCTCAAGTTCAATAAAATATTTCACATCAATGTCAATGAACTATTTTGTTTTTGTAGGCAACAAAGTTCAACAGTGAACCTTATTTGACATATTACATTGTTGTAGGCGCCAATAAAGTTACCTTTATATTGAAATTAAATTTTAATTTTTCAATTTTTATCATATATTTTTTAAATATTAAATTTAACATTAAATGGGTCACGACGAACATATACACATCCGCACACTATAAAGATGAATGATTATCAGTGATGGCATCTAAAATAACCAGCGGCAGTGGATTATTATCCGCAAAACTTGTGGCAGCGAAATTACTCAATAACCAAGAGGCATCATCATCATCAACGCCGCCACCATCGTCATCTTCATCAAATCACCATGATGATAATTTGATGAATAACTTTTCTTTGGCATTCTTGATTAGGGGGTGGGAAATTATTATTTGTGGCGTTAACTATTGCTTTAGTCGAGTTTTATTTTCCCTCTGAATAATGAATTAATAAATCTCTGCCATGAAATGCATCAAAGATTTTTCTTTCAAAATTGAAATACAAAAAAACTGAAATTTATTAAAGGTCCAGAACGAATTGAAAGCTCATTATAAAGTACCAGTATGACTTGCTCAACACATGGTAAATGTTAATAAAATTTAAAGCGAAAAAGAGGAAGAACAAAGAAGCAAAATATATAATTAAACTAACCGTTGAATAAATTTAACGAAGCATAACCACAAATAATGTGGGCAATGAGTCTTTGATGCTTCATTTCAAATGACCAACGAATCATAAAGATTGTACTGCACAACAAGTGGATAATGATAAAACGGCATGTGGATTAACTAACATTTGTTTTATAAGTGTAATGATAAAGTTTATGGAGTGCAAAATTATTTGACAATGTAATTGGATAAAATCATTATATATGTCAAGAACTCTTGAAGATATAGCCGATTTATTGTGTCAGCATCAAGTGACGGCTGAAGGGCTTCTCCAACTTTAAACGCGTTTTTCTCCAAACATTGGTTTTGCGAATGGCGGGCACGATAACTCAAAAACTAATAACCCAATCGATTCCAAATTTTTACACGTTTCTCTGTGAGTGTATAGCTATCGTATGAACTAGGATAAAGCCAATCGGTGAAGATCTTCCTTATTTTTTAACTTGGTTTTTTTTTTTGTCAAAAATCGGTGATTTTCCAAAAATATTTTTTCAAAGGTCCGCCATTTTGTTAATTTTAGAGCGAAGTCAATAATCCTAGTTCATACGAGAGCCAGACATGTACTCTTTCTAACAACGCTGGAATTTTCGGATTCCGATGTTCCAGTGAGGAGTTATCATGCCCGCCATCAAAAATAAGGACTTTTCTTTAATTACAAAAAACAACAACAAAACAACAACAAAAATTTTTTGTAAATTATTTTTCTTCTATTTTAAATCTTCAATTATATATGTGTGAAGTTACAAACCTTAACAAGCATTGGTATTGATTTACCAGCCCATTGAAAATCTTGAAAAATTAAAATCGAGAATGGGGGGGGGGTTCCCTTAATTTTCTATCAAATGTTTAAATACAATTTCCAAATACTATTTATACCCTAAACAACTATGTTGTCAGGGTATTATAGCTTTATGCAGCCCCAAGAGTTTGTAATGCCGCGAAATATTCGTCTAGACCCACCTTTAAGTATACCCATCATCATATAGCGACTACCTGAGTCGATCTAAACATATGCGTCCGTCCGTTCACCTGTGCATTAAATTTTTGTAAACACACTAGGACCAATCATCATGAAACATGTAGGACCGTTTCTGACCAAAGGAGGTTCCTATTGTTTTTGGTAATGATCGGTTAATATATAGGTGATGAAATGGGCCCAAAACTTATTGTCTGTTTTTCTGATCGCTCTAGAGTCCACAATTATGACCCGAACACCACGAAATTTCACACCAGGAAGGGAATCTGGCCAAAAAATAAGCACGACTATTTTGATGAAGATCGGTCAATATATAGTGGGTCAATGAAGGCTTTTGTGTGCAAAATGAAGGGCATAGACCCAAGAAATTGATAGTATATCTAAGAGGATTGGTTGACCTTTAAATTGATACCAATTATATTGTTCTAAAACCCATTATTATATGCATAACGTCACATAATTGGGAAAAATCGGTTCAGATTTAGATATAGCTCCCATATATATATATATATATATATATATATATTTATATATATATTTAACCGATTTAATGTAAACGGTCCCTATATATCTTTCGATTTGCACGAAATTTGGTACAGCCTAATCATTTAGGTCTAGAATGATGTCTGCCAAGTTTCGTGAAAATCGGTCCAGAGTTAGATATAGCTCCCATATATAGTTTCGTCCGATTTCATGTAAATGATGCCCCGACGTCCCAATATATCTTTCGATTAGCACGAAATTTGGCACAACGTATTGAATTAAGCCTAAAGTGATGTCTGCCAAGTTTCGAGAAAATCGGTCCAGATTTATATATAGCTCCCATATATAGTTTCGTCCGATTTCATGTAAATGGTGCCCCAAAGACCCTATATATCTTTCGATTTGCCCGAAATTTGGCATAACGTACTGAATTGAGCCTACAATGATGTCTGCCAAGTTTCGTGAAAATCGGTCCAGATTTAGATATAGCTCCCATATATAGTTTCGTCCGATTTCATGTAAATGGTGCCCCAAAGTCCCTATATATATTTCCATTTGCACGAAATTTTGCATAACGTACTGAATTGAGCCTAGAATGATGTCTGCCAAGTTTGGATAAAATTGGTCCAGATTTAGATATAGCTCCCATATATATCTTCGTCCGATTTCATGTAAATGATGCACCAAAGTCCCTATATATCCTTCGATTTGCACGAAATTTGGCATAACGTACTGAATTGAGCCTAGAATGATGTCTGCCAAGTTTCGTGAAAATCGGTCCTGATTTAGATATAGCTCCCATATATAGTTTCGTCCGATTTTAGGTAAATGGTGCACCAAAGTCCCTATGTATCCTTCGATTTGCACGAAATTTGGCATAACGTACTGAATTGAGCCTAGAGTGATGTCAGCCAAGTTTCGAGAAAATCGGTCCTGATTTAGATACAGCTCCCATATATAGTTTCGACCGATTCTATGTAAATTGTGCACCAAAGTCCCTATGTATCCATCGATTTGCACGAAATTTTGCATAACGTACTGAATTAAGCCTACAGTGGTGTCTGCCAAGTTTCGAGAAAATCGGTCCAGATTTAGTTATATCTCTTTTTTATTAAACATTGATTTTAAATAATTGACGCACCAGGGAACCAGGAACGTTCTGAAATTAGTATAACCTAAGCTGTGACAAGTTTGTTTGAAATCGCTTAATATTTGGATAGAGCTTCCATATATATTTTCGAACGATTTCAAGTAAATTGGGCATCAAATGTGATTGACATCACATTTTGCACAACGTACACAATTGAGCATAGAATTACGTAGTTGCGTTTTCTAGAAGTACAGACATAGCCCAACGGATGACCTATTTATATTAGTTTGAAGTCGATTTACATACTTTGGTCCCATTGTAACAAACGAATGACATGTTTATGGATAGATCTAGGTAGATTCACATTTAGAAAAATATCACATATTTTATTTCATCCCATTTCATGTTAATAGTCCTGTTTAATATACCCATAGTGGTGAAGGGTATCATATAGTCGGCCCCGTCCGACTTTACTACTTTCCTCACTGGTTTTATTTTATTCTAGAGGTTCATAGAAACCGGCATATGACTTCCAATTTCTATTGATTGTAATACTTAGGTCGTCCTTTACAAGCGTCCACTACCAAAAGAACTTATGACCAATATAGAATACTATCTACATTACCATTTTCGAATTTCTGTAAAAAAAGAAATACTGGCATTTGAATTACTTGAATAAATTGTCTTATCCACTCAATTAGATTTCACAACCAATATATGGGCCTAGTGCGCCTTTAATCATAGATATCTTCGGGTTAGATTATTTTGTAGGACGTACTGTACAACCTGACTATTCTATAATCTTTATAATGCCAAACTAGCGTTTTTATTCCATTTGTAAAGACATAAGGTATCAGTCAGATTTCCTGGAATATGTAGCGTAACCCATGTTCGGTAACTTGATTAAAATCGTGACTTTAAGAAGATTTTCAGAGAAGTGGTCAGACAACAGATAACATAAGTAGACTTATTCAGCTTATATAAATATGACAAACTGTATGCAAATATTTCGAGGTGTTAAAACTCCTGTGCCGCCCTCATGTTTATACCCTCCCAATAGAATTGTCCACAGTAGCGTTTTTAAAAATTCATTCGTTTTTAATCTTTGGTAAAATTTGTTTTTTTTTTTAAACCCTAAACTAATTTCAATATTTTCTCCATTTTTCAGAAAACCTTTTATTAACTGCCCTTGTAACATTAGCCTGCATGAGACTGCTATAAAAATAAGGAAATATGGCAAATAAATTTCAAGCAATTGAAATACCACCATGTGTAATGGATCCACAGGTATGTTCGATACGATTATTCCAATAAATGTCATTTATTTAAAATTTGGTTTTCTTTTTTTCTAGACCCAACTATCCGATGCCTTGGCTAGTAAAAATATTAAAGAATTTCGTGTGGCCTTAGATTTGGGTGCCGATCCCTTGAGACTGGACAATAATCATTCGTGTATTTTCGAAAAGGCGCTGAGTATGCCGGGCTGTGCCCAATTTGTTGAGGAATGTCTGCAAAAGGGTTGTAGTCCAAATAATGTGAGTTTGCATACAAAACAAAAAATATTAATTACTTATAAAATGCGTGTGTGTTTTTCTTCATTTCAGCGCAATCCCCATTTGGTAAAATATGCCATAAGTTTTGCAGCCGACTCGCAAGACCCCCAAATTTTAAAGACCCTTCTAAAATATTCCAATGTTATGGTGGATAAAAAATATCACGAGTTAACTCCCCTAAACTCATTGGCCAAAAATATCAACAATGATAATGTCAATAATGTCAAAGAATGTATGAAGTGTCTATTGGACTATGGTGCCTCACCGAACATACCCAATCAATCCGACTTTACACCTCTCCATTTTGTGGTGAGAAATCGCAAATTAGATGACATTAAGAAGCGTGAAATTGTTGAAATGTTTTTATCCCATGGCGATATTGATTTGGATACATATCGCGAGGGCGAATTGAGAGAGAAGTTAATGGAACTGTATCCCGACATGAAATTGCCTGAGGTTCGCAGCACAACAGAAGTTACCATGGAAAAACTGTTGTCGTACATCAAATGTGATGATACGGAAAAATTCAAAGAACAATTTCCACAATATCAACTGAACATATCGGATAAGGATAACTTGAAGAATACCATGAAGGATGAAAATCTACCACTGCTATTGGAAGCCATACGTAAGGGTCACAATGAGGCATTTGATATGATATTGGCGAGTGGGGTTAATTATAATGCAGCGTTGAGGGGTAACCGTCCCATGGAAGTGGCCACCATTTATGGCAACAGCCATGCCCTGAGACGCCTTTTGGAATTGGAGGATTTGAAAATGGGCGATCATGATTATCCCTTGATTACCGTGATACGTAAAATGAACGAACAACCGGCCCAGGAATATTGTGATTATCGCAAATGTTTCTATACCCTATTGGAATCGGATCGAATTGATATCAACGAAATGGATAAGACCCGCTCGACACCCCTGCATTATGCTGTGAAATATCGTAACACCGAAGCCATACGAGAACTATTGAAACGTGGTGCCTATATTGGTGTGAAGAGTAAATTCCATGAACTGCCCATCGACGGCATGAGTCCAGAATTGCTGGAGGAACATTTCGATCATTGCATTAGTTCAAATGGTGCCCGTGCAGGTGATGAATCCTTTGAGATTTTAATTAATTTTATGAACTTGATGCCTGAGATGAGCGGTTCCAAGCCAAAGGCTAACCACCAACATCTACGCGAAGAAATGGCTCCGATTGCCTTCATAGCCAAAACTAAGGAATTCCAGCATTTGCTGCAACATCCGCTGATTACCAGCTTCCTATTCCTCAAATGGCATCGCCTCTCGACGATTTTCTACATCAATTTTCTGCTGTATTTCTTCTTTGCCGTTTCCATTGTGGCCCACACCGTTTTGAAATGCAGTGAAAGTGATTCGAATGCGGCCACGGCGATTTTTGGTCTCATCTCATGGGTGGGCATTTTCTATATGATATTGCGTGAGGCAATACAATTTGTCATGTCACCGATACATTATTTCCGTTCGCCCACAAATTATATGGAAGTGGTGCTCATCGTTCTGGCCATTATAACATGTAGTACATCCAGCTATGATCTGCAGAAAGAGAGAATAATTCCCGTCCTTACCATGCTTCTTATTTCGGTGGAACTATGTCTGCTCGTTGGCTCCCTTCCGGTGCTTTCCATTTCCACGCATATGCTTATGCTGAAGGCTGTCTGCAAAAGTTTCATCAAAAGCTTCACGCTCTATTCGATCTTCGTCATCACTTTCAGTTTGTGTTTCTATATTTTGTTCGGTAAACCACAGGTGGATGCTGATAATAAACCTGTACCGCCCGAAGACGATGATTTCAATAAATTCTCCAATCCCTTGGCATCGATGATTAAAACCATTGTCATGTTAACGGGTGAATTTGATGCAGGCGATCTTCAATTCGATTCCGTTTACAGCTACTTACTCTTCCTTCTCTTCGTCTTCCTGATGACAATTGTCCTGTTCAATTTGCTCAATGGCTTGGCTGTCAGCGATACCCAAGCCATTAAGGATCAGGCGGAATTGAACGGTGCCATTTGCCGTACCCAATTGTTGACACGTTACGAGGAAGTACTCACCGGTCGTTCGGAACGTTCCAGTTTTATTGTCAACCATGAGCCATTCCGTTCGATTTGTCGTCGCCTGATGAATCTCTATCCCAATTATCGTCACATTGCCATAATGCCAAATGATAGCAATAAAATTCTGATACCCATTGGTGACACCTACGAAATGAAACCGCTGAATGGCAATTTGAGGAAGAACTCCTTCCATCCCTTGCCCTCGAATGATATGGACAAGGTGAAGAAACTTCTCGATCCACCAGTACAATTTTTGCCTTGTCTCTGTTCCTGCGTCACCAATAAATGTTCCGAAATGGATCGTCGTACTGTCAAATTGGCCATGGCTGTTTTGGAACAGAAAACCGTCAAAATGGAAAATCGCAAACGATTGCAGGATACCGAGAATCGTCTGCGTAATATTGAATGTAAAATGGATGAAGTATTTAATTTATTGAAAGCCATTAAAAATGATATGAACTGAAATAAATGTTATAAAAAATAAAATATATATGAATAATAATGGTAATAATTAATAATAATAATTTAATATATTAATTGTAAGAAGATTTTTTTATTAAATATATGTAACAATAATGTGTTTTTTCTAAATTGTATACACAAGAAGTGTTAAGTATTAATAATATATATATATATATATATATATATAAATCTTGTGATGTTTTTTTTTTTTGAACCCCAAAAAATATTCTTTAAAAATCCACAGCTCTTATGGACGCCTTTTATAGACCGTAGCAAAAAATATTCTTTAACCAGTAAGGAAAATAGTAAAGTCGGACGGGGCCGACTATATGATACCCTTCACCACTATGGGTATCTTAAACAGGACTATTATCATGAAATTGGATGAAATAAATTATGTGATATTTATCTAAATGTGGATCGACTTAGATCTATCCATAAACATGTCATTCGATTGTTACAATGGGACAAAAGTATGTAAATCGACTTCAAACAAATATCAATATTTCATCAAGAAATCTGTACTTCTACAAAAACCCAACTAAGTAATTCTATGCTCAATTTTGTACGTTGTGCAAAATTTGATGTCAATCTGACTAACATGAGGAGTCTGATGTCCAATTTACTTAAAATCGGGCGCAAATATATATGGAAGTTATATCATAATATGAACCGATTTCAACTAAACTTGTCACAAGTTAGGCAATACTAATTTCAGAACGTTTTGTTCCTATCAGCCATATATTGGATCCTTGGTGCGTCAATTACACAAAATCAATCTATAATATAACGGAGATATATCTAAATCTCATCCGATTTTCACGAAACTTGGCACACATCAGTCTGGACTAAATTCAGTACGCTATGCCAAATTTCGTGCAAATCGAATCTTTGGTGCACCATATACCTGAAATCGGACGAAACTATATATGGGAGCTATATCCAAATCTGGACCGATTTTCTCGAAACTTGGCAGACATCACTCTAGGCTCAATTCAGTGCGTTATGCCAAATTTCGTGCAAATTGAAGGATATATGGGGACTTTGGTGCACCATTTACATGAAATCGGACGAAACTATATATAAGAGTTATATCTAAATCTGGACCGATTTTCACGAAACTTGGTACACATCAGTCTGGACTAAATTCAGTACGCTATGCCAAATTTCGAGCAAATCGAAGGATATATAGGGACTTTGGTGCACTATATACCTGGAATCGGACGAAACTATATATTTAAATCTGGACCGAATTTCTCGAAACTTGGCAAACATTACTCTAGGCTCAATTCAGTACGTTATGCCAAATTTGGTGCAAATCGAAAGCTATTTAGGGACTTTGGTGCACCATTTACCTTAAATCTGACGAAAATCTATATATGGGAGCTATATCTAAATCTGAACCGATTTTTTCCAACTTCAATAGGGTTCGTCCTTGGGCCAAATGAATAAGCTGTGCCAAATTTCATCTAATTCGAAGAATAAATGCGGCCTGTACATTGTTTACAACTTAACATGGACGGACGGACAGACGTACAAACATATGCACAAAGACATAATAACCTGTACCACAGTGTGGTGAAGGGTATAAAAATCCACGTCTCTTATGGACCGTAGCAAAAAATATTCCTTAAAAATCCTTGCCTGTTGTGGACCGTAGCAAAAAATATTCTTTAAAAATCCTTGCCTGTTGTGGACTGTAGCAAAAAATATTTTTTACAATCCTTGCCCGTTATGGACTGTAGCAAAAATATTCTTTAAAAATGGACCCCAGAAAAAATATTCTTCAAAAATCCACGCCTCATATGGACTCAAGAAAAAATATTCTTCAAAAATCCACGCCTCATATGGACTCAAGAAAAAATATTTTCAAAAATCCACGCCTCTTATGGATCCCAGAAAAAAACATTCTTTAAAACTCCACGCTTCTTATGGACCCCAGAAAACAGTTTCTTTAAAAGTCCACGCCTCTTATTTAGCCCAGAAAAAATATTCTTCAAAACTCGACGCCTTTTATGGACCCCAGAAATAATATTCCTAAAAAATCCAAGCCTCTTAGGGACCCCAGAAAAAATATTCTTTAAAAATCCACGCCTCTTATGGACCCCAGAAATAATATTCCTTAAAATCCAAGCCTCTTAGGGACCCCAGAAAAAATATTCTTCAAAACTCCACGCTTTTTTTGGACCCCAGAAATAATATTCCTTAAAAATCCAAGCCTCTTAGGGACCCAAAAAAAAACATTCTTTAAACATTCACGGCTCTTATGGACCCCAGAAAAAATATTCTTCAAAAATCCACGCCTCATATGGACTCCAGGAAAAATATTTTCAAAAATCCACGCCTCTTATGGATCCCACAAAAAAAAAACATTCTTTAAAACTCCACGCTTCTTATGGACCCCAGAAAACATTTTTTAAAAATCCACGTCTCTTATTTAGCCCAGAAAAAATATACTTCAAAACTCGACGCTTATTATGGACCCCAGAAATAATATTCCTAAAAAATCCAAGCCTCTTAGGGACCCCAGAAAAAATATTCTTTAAAAATCCACGCCTCTTATGTACCCCAGAAATAATATTCCTTAAAATCCAAGCCTCTTAGGGACCCCAGAAAAAATATTCTTCAAAACTCCACGCCTTTTATGGACCCCAGAAATAATATTCCTTAAAAATCCAAGCCTCTTAGGGACCCCAGAAAAAAATTCTTTAAAAATCCACGCCTCTTATGGACCCCAGAAAGCATATTCTTAAATATCATCTTATAGACCCAAAAAAAATCTTTAAAAATCTACGTCATTCGAATAGGTATAGCGTCGTCTAATGCACCGCGATCATACTCACCATTAGTCTGTTTCTTCCCCCAAAAAAAATCTTTACACACAAAAATATATAAATTTTGAGTTTTCATTTATTTTATTACACAAAATATTTCTTGTTTTGCTTTTAAAATCAACATTTCTTAAATTAATTTATAAATAGCTTATTTTATTGGTATTTTATTTTGTTTTGCAAACCATCAGTTTCATAATATCAAAAATTTATTTGTTGTTATCAATCTTATTTTTTCGCCTTGTTTTTTTTTTTGTACTTAAGCATTAGTGTTTTTTGTTTCTCTTCTTCTAATTTAATGAAAACAATTAAAAACATCTTATTAGCTAATGTACATAAATATAAAATTGATGTTGTTGTTATATTCTTCCATAAGTACTGTATGTTTATTATATTGTTGCATATACAACTTTTATTAATTAAATATTAGTATCAAAAAGAAAACTTGTTACAAAATCTATACTAAGCAAAATTGGGATGCTTTTCTTCTTTTGTTTTTCTTAAGTCTTAAAATTATAGTTAATTTATTCAGCAACTTATTGGAAATTGTTAGATTAATTGAATATGTTTTTTTTCTGATGAAGCTGAGTTAAATTTCATCGTCTGTTTTGTGGTGTTTGTTTAACATAAATTTTGCATTTTGTTTTTATTTAAAGCAATTTACAAGAAAGGCATTTACAGGCCAAATTTCAATTTTCAAATAAATTATTCGAATTATTTCATTTTATTGAATTGACTATCATCATTTCGAAATATATGCCACAATTCCTAATACTGAAATATTTTTTTGGAATTGTGTAAGAGTTTGAATACAAATTTTGGAAACCATATTATTTGAAAATAAAGTAGTTGTCTTAATTTTTTTTTCTGTTAAATATTGTGCGATTTTATCAGCATAAAAATTATGTTTCATTTTTGTATTTTATAAATTATCAACATTTATTCTAAAATACATCATTTTGTTTAAAATCATATAAAATCTTATATATTATTGAATATTTTCATATATATAACACATGTTTCTTATGCGTAGACACCATTAATACTGTTTTCTTTAAATATATGCCGAATTCGAATTTTTAAGGTAATATGCGAGACTTTCAGTCATCTATGGTTTTTACAATCGAAGAAAATTCGTACGATACAAACAGCTATGTAATGTTTATGATTGCCGTAGGTAACTACAAACTCCAATACATGTATATGGAATTCCCCTTTAGGTTCAACTATGGTAGGTACTCCCTTCCATTAAATATTAAATTTTTACTGTTTTTCTGTTAGCTACCTCTCGCTCTGTTAGCTACGTCATCCAGAGCAAGTGATGTGGCAATAGTTGAAGCGCCACTAAGTGAACAAAGTCGCCTGCTCCCCTCTAAAATAAAGTGTATTTTATTGGATGCTTAGAGCTTACGACTTTGTGGAGTAAAACATTGCACTTCCCTCATATATGGTACCAAAACATTGAGGCAAAACTAGCGAGACTTCTAGAAGTCGCAAAACTTCGATTCAATGAAGGAACTGTTTCACATGACCGAGGTAAAAGAAGAATGGTTGGTTTACCCCTCCACATGAAGCATGACAATGAATATTGATTGTTCCAAATGGATAATGATTGTTCCTAACTAGATATACTTAAATCGGCTTTCGAATAATCAAATAATCTACTTTTTGTATTGAAAAGTTTAAAAGTCGAAGTTTACTTTTGATCTTTGACGAAATCTAAAAGTCCACTTTTTATACTCGATTTTCGATATTTTTTATAAATCTGGGATTTTTAACACACATTTTATTTGTAGGCAACAATTTATATAAAAATTTTGATCAAAGGAAAAATCAAAAAAATTTGAAAGTGGACTTCGCCATCTGATACAAAACTCTAAAATTTGACTTTTGAACTCAACTATATCACCCTACTCCGAAAGATTGTCCTTGAAAGAATTAAAACGGAGCAACTATATTTTCAAATGTCTTGGAAATCGGAAATAATGCCACATGTGAATACGTATACCGTACCCCCATATATATATATATATATTTGTTTTTATACCCTCCACCACAGTATGGAGGGTATATTAATTTTGTCATTCCGCTTGTAACACATCGAAATATTCATTTTCGACCCTTATAAAGTACATATATTCTTGATCAGGGTAAAGTTCTAAGACGATCGAGCCATGTCCATCCGTCTGTCCATGCGTCTGTTGTAATCAGGCTACCTTCTGAAGAAATTGAGATAGGGTGCTGAAATTTTGCATAAAATTGTCTTTTGTCTGCAGGCAGGTCAAATTCGAAGATGGGATATATCGATCCACGTTTAGGCATAGCTCCCATATAATGGTACTCCCCAATTTTCGGTATTTTGGGGTTCTTGGGCGTGTTTTTCAACCGTTAAAATTTTTACTTAAAATTGGTACTTTGAGTTCTTATTGGGTAGAAAATCTGCCTACTAAAAATTATAAATATAGGTAAATTTTTCTGGTACCCCCCATATAACGGTACCCCTCAATTTTCGGTATTTTGGAGTTCTTTAACGCGTTTTTCAGCTGAATTTGCTACATCGGGTTCTTATTGGGTACTAAATGTCTCCACAAATAATTATTAATATAGGAACACTTTTTCTGGTAGTCCCCATATAACGGTACCCCCGTAACTTTCAGTAATTTGTTGGGTTTGATCGTATTTTCCGCCGAATTAGCTGAAATTTTGTATTTTGAGTTCTTAATTTGGTACATATTTCCCACAAAAAATTATGAATATAGGTCCATTTTTTCGAATAGCCCCCACATAAGGGTACCTCCAATTTTCGGCATTTTGGGGGGTCTTGAGTCCTCTGTTAACCGAATTTGCTGCAATTTGGTATTTTGTAGTCGTATATGGTTACAAATCTCCCTACCAAAAATGATTAATATTCGCCCTTATTAACCTTATATATATATATATATATATATATGGACCGATATTCCCCATGTTCGAACATGAACAGGTTTGGAAGAAATAATAAGTGGGATGAAGTAAAAATTTTTTGAAACAAATTTGGTCCAAATAAACATGGGGTCTACGACAACTATTTAGAACCATAATCGGTTTGTAGAAATGTCGGTATAGGTACACTTTTTGGTACGTTCCCTATATTTTTATTTCGAGTACCTGTTAGTACATCTATGGTGGAGGGTATACAAAGTTCGGCCCGGCCGAACTTAACGCTTTTTCACTTGTTGAATTTAGGCCGGGCGTTGAAAATACCGACAAAATCGGAGAAATGATCGAATTTGACCGGATTTCACAAAGCTGGATTCAAAAAGAAGCTCGATGTTTGGGTGCAACACTAATTAACAGAAAAAATAGGATGGATCGAATTTCAATTGACCAGAAACGGCCAGAATTGGTAAACAGGATAGGTGTCGTGTTCCATCAGAACAACGCTAGGCCGCACACAGCGATTCGCCAGATACTTCGGGAGCTTGGTTGGGAAGTTTTAATGCATCGACCATACAGTCCCGACTTGGCACCAAGAGATTATCATATTTTTTTGTGCATTGCAAAATTTCGTTAATGATAAAAAAATTGTGTCTAGGGAGGATAGTGAAAACCGACTACTTTTATGAGAGAGGCATTGTGAAGTTGCCTTTAAAATGGCAAAAAATCATACAACAAAACGGTGCATATTTGGACTTTCAAATCGGACTTTCCGAAGCATATTAAATAAAGTCCTATAGTTCATATACAAATAATGGATTTCTTTTTCCCGAACCTAACATATCCTTCTTTTCATGTTGGAGTAAAAAACACAGTAAGGAAAGTAGAAAAGTCGGACGGTGTCGATTAGATGATAGCCTTCACCACTTTGGGTGCATACAAGAGATGCTACTAAGGTTTTTATTGTAACAGGCGTTTTGTTTTGAAGGATCATGACATTATGTATGATGTTTGTCTCAATCAGACAAACTTTGGAAGTTTTATGTGCTTGATTTAAATCTGAAAACTTCGCAAACGTCAAATTGTACTTAATTCATTACGCTGTGCAAAATTTGGTCTCAATCGGACAAATATTTAGTCTTTGTTGCACCATTTACTTAAAATCGTACGAAACTATATATGGGAGCTGTATATATATCAGAACCGATTTTTCCTAATTTCAATAGGGTTCGTCCGTGGGCAAATTAAGTAGGCTGTGCTAAATGTCGGGACCGGGATACGACCTGTACTTTCTTTAAAATTTAACATGGACAGACGGACGGGCGGGCATGCATAAATCGACTCAGAAAGTTGTTCTATGAATATTCTTAAAAGAACCCATGAGCCTATAACGTTTCATTTTGTCTGTCACAAACATATGCACAATGGTGATGGCTATAATAATAAAATTACGACACAATCGAACATAATACCATAGATATAAAATTCGAATTCGGCATTTTCATAAATTTTTGGTAAGTTCTAAAACTTTTGCATTCCGGTGTAAAATGGTGCATTTAAAAATTGTTTGTTAGAAATTATTATTTGTCATTATTTTTATGAAAACATCACTTGTTGTTTAAAAAAAAACACACACACTTCAACACTAGGATCTTTAATAGACATTAAGTAATTTCATTTATACTTTTCCAAAAAAATCTCAAAACAATTCAACACAGAGACACACAGGGATAATAAAAATTATCCTCTTTGGCCCATAAAATTGCCAATGCAAACTAAATTTCCAACTAAAACCTGACTAGTTTCACAGTTATGTTTGTTCGTTTGTTACCACACACCGACAACAACAGCTGATGATGATGGATCTATGAACGGCAATGTCCATAAAATCATAGCTATTTCAATGCCTTCGTATATCATTCTTCACGTCCATGCTTTGCCGTAATCCCTTAGGTCATGGTGCATGAATGCCGCTTAAAGGCGCCACGATGTGATGGACTTTTGCTGCCTTTGGCCGATGTAAACGATGGCAACGATTGACGTCTTCTTCGCACCGCCGGACTTAGATTATAGCGAATGTTGGCCTGTACCAAGAGCTCCTTAAATATTTGTACAATTCCAGTATTTTCCTTGGCCGAACATTCGATATAGCCGCAGTGCCAATCTTCGCACACCACCATTTCGGTGACTTCATATTCGACTTGTCGTTCACTCTCGTCCATGTCGATTTTATTACCGACCACAACAATGGGTGGTTTGGTGCCTTTCTGTGTGATAATCTGCAATGAAATCGAAGAAGAAAAAAGAAGACAAAGGACAAGGATGAGTGTGTGTGCACAAAAGTGATTAGAATTACAAAAGTTTGCCACAACACATTGCTATGCCATGATAATCTTGTTAATCAAAGACTAATTCTGTGAAATAACTGCTTGGGGTTTGGATTCGAATAAGTAGAGTATGCCAAAGTGAAAAACCTCAACATTCTTGTAAATGTCATATGAGTAGATAATATTTCATGTGCATATGTATGACAGTGTGTGTGTGTGCGTAAGTGTAAATGGATGAATGTGTAATTAGTGTTTGTTCTTGGAAAATGCTATCCAACTTTCAAAAAATTGTCTACGTAATAATTCTGTACGATATTTAATGCTGTGGCTAAAGAGCCACATTTTGTGGGCATCTTCACCGAGGAAAGTTGTTGTTCACATTTTCGATATGAAAACGCAAAATGATGGGTAAAATTGTAGTACACTGCATATCTTAACTTATGACCAATGAACAATATTTAGGGTCATTATTGTAACTATATACTTCTAAGGAATACAAAGGTAATACAGGTAGATAAAAAGTTATTAAAAAAGTTGAAACTATTTGGCAAAAATCTGAAACTACTCCTTTAGAAAATGTTTCAAATTATGGTATCAGGGCTGTTATATGTGATATTAAGGAGAATAGTAAACTCCATGTTATATAAAAACGAATGAAGACGTAAATCATTTTACCTCCCATGCGAGTTGTGATTAATAAAAATCCCATTATTTTATTTTTTAAAGGATTTGTTTATTCATCTTCTAGTCCACTGTGAAGTAATCCCCCTATGATATATTTCTGCCAGCGCTCCCATCTTCGGACTTGATCTAGGCTTTGTAATGATAATAGGATTTGCTAAGTTTGCTTAAAATCGGATAGTCAGTTCCCATGATATAAAATTATTATACCCTACACAACTATGTTGTCAGGGTATTATAGCTTTGTGCAGCCCCAAAAGTTTGTAACGCCGCTAAATATTGGTCCTAGACCCACCTTTAAGTATACCGATCGTCATATTTCGACTAGCTGAGTCGATCTAGACATGTGTGTCCGTCCGTCCGTCTGTCCATTATAATTTGTAAACACGATACAGGCCACAGTTATGGACCAATCTTCACGAAATTTTGCATGTAGAATGGGTTCTGGTCAATGAAGATCCCTACTGTTTTTGATAAAGATCGGTTAACATTTAGGGGATGAAATGGACCAAATACTAAATTTTTGTCGCGATTTCTGGTCGCTCCAGAGGCCGCAGTTATGGTCCGAACATCGTGAAATTTTACATGGAGAAGGGGATCGGGCCTAAGATTAAGCATGCCTTGTTTTGATAAAGATCGGTCAATATTTAGCGGGTCAAATGGACCCTGACTTTTGTGTGAAAAATTACAATTTTTTTATTCTGGGGCGTATATACTTGCTCCTGAAGGACGTATACTCGAGGTGATGATAGTATGTCCAAGATGAGTTGCTGAGTTGCCTTCATTGATTGATACCAATTATATGGCTGTATGTACTCCGATGCGGGAGTTATACGTAATTAATTAAAGGTGACTATGTGCATATTATTACTATTACTCCATTAGAGGACGGAAATCTCGCGCTGATCGCTTTGAAATTGTACATGAAGTTCCGATTATGGTCAAGGACGACGCTTATAAATTTCGGTGAGATTTCATTCAGGGCGTACAATGAACCGAAAACTTTAATTTTGCCAGATTTTCTAGTCGCTCTAGAGGCAATTATTAGATGGTGATCGGTCAATTTTCCGAGTGTCAAATCAACCAAAATCTAAAATGACCAATTTTTTATTGTATGGCGTAAAAATTCACTTCAAGAAAAAACATTTTGAAAAATATGCAAGACTTAGAAAGAGGAGTTGTTGATCTATAATCGGTAAAAAGGGTGCAAATATCACGAAATATTGCCCAGGCTTTTCGTAGCAGTTGTGTAGGGTACCATATGGTCGCCCCGTCCGACTATACTGCTCCACTCACTGGTTTTCAGTTGTGTTTGCGCAAAATTCAGTAGCGTTGTTTAGCAAAATATCAAATATTTCCAGGTTGGAAACTTCATTTTAACTAAATAGAACCACCTCTATAATTGAGGGAATGAGGACTTCGTCCGGGCCGATCAAAAATTCCTTAAATCAGTAGGGACCTCTAAATGGGCACTATGTTATTGTTCATGCTCTGGAAAAATGTTCCGAATAACAGCTCCTCAGATTGGAAATTTGGGATAGGTATTTAAACGGGTAGGGGCTAATTCAAACACTAACTTATATTTAATAATTTCTGGAATGAAGTTGTTATTCACAAAAATTCCGATATGTTAAATTATAACCACTTCGATGTGAAAATTAGTTTTAAAAAGTTATTAATATGACAATAAGGAAGGACCTTTATGTTGGGGCTGTATCCATAATTTAGACTTATGAAGACAATTTTCCGGAAAAATGACGTTTATATTTGACGTTTATCTTTAACGTTTATCAAATAAAGACAATAAGGCGAGACCTATATAAAAACCTATATTGATCATTGAGCTTTTATATGGCTGAGCTTTTAATAACCCTTTATACCAAATTACAATCTCATCGGAGGAAAAGTGCGGCTAAAGCCTTCTAAATCCCAAAATATGGTGGTACAGTTATATAGGAGCTATACAAAAACATACACCTATGTTGATAATTTTTGAAATATTGATTTTTCATCCATGATAGAACCTCATATGAAATTACATGCCCGAAAGATTTAAAATAGGGAATATACGGGGTATAACTGTATATAAGGCCTACCATAACATGTTGACCAATAGTGATAAATTCTAGTAAGCAGGTAAGAAACTAAAATACCAAAAAAACAGCTAATCAGGTTTCCCAAAACTTTAAAATACCGAAAAATGGTAAGTACTATTATATAGGGCTGACCTAAAAAGTGACAGATATTTCCAAATTAATTCAATACCCTATACCAAAATTCATGAAAATCGAAAGGTATATAGGGACTTTTCTGCACCAGTTACATAAAATCGCCGAAAATATATATGGCAGCTATATCTAAATCTGAACCGATGTTCACAAAACTTTGCACACATCATTCTAAACTCAATTCAGTACGCTATGCCAAAATTCGTTCAAATTAAAAGATTTCCAGGGGCTTTGGTGCTCCAATTACCTAAAATCGGTCGAAACTACATATAGGAGCTATATCTAAATCGGAACCGATATTCTCGAAACTTTGCACACATCATTCTAGACCTTATTCATTACGCTGTGTCTAATTTCGTGCAAATAAAAAGATTTCCAGGGACTTTCGTGGACTACTTACCTAAAATCGGACGAAGATATATATGGGAGCTATATCTAAATCTGAACCGATTTTTACGAAATTTGGCAGACATCATTCTAGATTTAATTTAGTATGATGTGCCAAATTTCGTGCAAATCGAAATATATATAGGGACTTTGGTGAATCATTTACCTTAAATCGGACGAAAATATATATGGGAGTTATATCTAAATCTGAACCGATTTTTTTCCCAGTTACAATAGGGTTCGTCCTTGGGCCAAACAAGTGAGCTGTGCCAAATTTCATCCAATTGGGATCATAAATGCGACCTGTACTTTGTTTACAATTTAACACCAACAGACGGACGGGCATGCAAAAATCGACTCAGAAAGTGATTCTATGCTTATTCTCAAAAGGAACCATGGGTCTATCTCGATTATTTTTGCATGTTACAAACATATGCACAAATACATAATACCCTGTACCACAGTGTGGTGAAGGGTATAAACATCCTATAAGAAATAACAGTGTATGTGCAAAATGTCAATGTTCTATCTGAAATGTTGAATATTTTTAGGTTTGGCTAATGACAAATTTAATATACATTCCACCATTCGGTGAAGAGCATAAAAACCCCTCTAGAATTTACGGATAATGATGTCCTAGGGCTGTATTTTTGTCAACTCTACAAATACGGTAGAGTAAGCTCTAGGGTACGGAAAGCTCTCGAAAAAAGGGAAATCTATACAACGTTCCTGATATCTTCTTTATTTTGACGTAGACAATACATGGCAGAAATAACACGAATTATAACACCCTATTTATGACTTGTGTGTTATGATTTTCGCTATATTCTACTAGAAAACACACAAAAAAAAATAAATTTTCGGTCCACTTCATCCCAAAATTTTAATCAGATCATCATCGAAAATTATAGACGTTGTCTTTGACCATATTTGGAACTTCGTGGAAAATTTTAAATTTTATATTTCCGCCCTCTAATGAGGTAATAGGTTACTAAATAATATTTGAATACCTAAGCACCTGTAAATATATTTACGCAAGCACCTGTAAATACCATTCCTCTTGGATACACTATTCACTTCGCGGATCTATATGCTTCACGAGTAAATATTTACGCCATTGAATACAAATTTTGTAATTTTTCACACAAAAGTCAGGGTCCATTTGACCCGCGTATTCTTTGTCCCAATTCTCTTCTCCATGTGAAATTTCGCGATGTTCGGGTCATATTTGCGGCCTCTAGAGCGACCAGAAAAACCGACAAAAATTAAATATTTGGTCCATATCATCCCCTAAATATTAACCGATCTTTACCAAAAACGATAGGGGTCTTCACTGGCCAAAACCCTTCCTACATGCAACATTTCGTGAAGATTGGTCCATAACTGTGTATCGTGTTCACAAATTATAATGGACAGACGGACGGACGTACACACATGTCTAGATCGACTCAGCTAGTCGAGATAAGACGATCGGTATACTTAATGGTGGGTCTAGGAACAATATTTCGCAGCGTCACAAACTCTTGGGGCTGCACAAAGCTATAATACCCTGACAACATAGTTGTGTAGGGTATAATGATTTCCTTGAAATATAAATATGAATTTTCCCCATGTTTGTTGCATTCGAATTAGAATCGGATATTATAATAATTTCAAAATGATATACGAAATTCCATAGAATAAATATTAAACGTGAAACCCAGCAGCTGTCAATAAATTCACACAAAATTCTACGAATTGCAAAACAAATTTTACACAACCAGCAATATGTATGTTACGATATGTACGTATCGTTTGCAGTTAGTCTACAACAATTTTCTATGATATACAAGTTAGTTGTTGTTGCTGCTGCTGTTCGAAGTTTTACTTCGTTGGCGTTGGCAGGAAATCATAACAATTCAAAGAGGAACTAACAACTGACAAAGCGGAAGCAACAAACAATGACCCGTCACAGTTAGTGACCCGGTACATTGGTTGGTTGGTTGGTATGTTTAGTAGCAACGTTTCAAACTTATTTTTAGTTGCTGTCATGGTTACATCTTTACTTGCTGTTGGCGAGGGAGAAATGTGTCCCCATCAAAGGTATTAAATTTTACGGAGCTTAAAGAGAAATGTGTAAAGGAGGTGTAATAGAAAAGAAGTGTTGAATTTCAATGGGTGTTGAATTTAAATCTTCTACAAGATATAAAATATTTAAAGGAATAGGAATATTGGAGAAAATGAAGACCGAAGTAATGAATGGGGACTACCCAGAAACGTGGACGTGGAATGGAGATATTCTGCTCTGAAAGAGTCCAATATATAAAATTACAACCAATTTTGGCGAAACACGTGACTAAAATCCCCAACTACAGAAACTTAGGATGTAGCGTTATATGCAGGCCACCCTAAAAAGTGGAAACGAAATTCTATAAAAATCCACGCCTCTTGCCTCTGTAGGCTCTCTATATGGCCTTCAAAGAAATTCTATAAAAATCCATGCCTCTACTCCCTCTACGCCGTTACTTAAATACACGACTTTGGTCTCTATAGGCCTTCAAAAAACAATTTTTGAACAACCCACGCCTATGGTCTATATAGGCCATCGGAGAAATTCTTTACACAATACACCCCAGAATAGATATTCTTGGCCTAAAAGAAATAAAAAATGCTGATGTGGCTAAAAGTATAAAAATTGTCAGTCGGTGTTGCCGACAGATACATACCTTCAGTTTTGAGGAGGTCTACGGAATAAAGCACAGGTTTTATTATTCGTTTATTATACCCTACACAACTATGTTGTCAGGGTATAATAAATAGGACCAATGTTTCGTGGTCTAGGACCGCGAAATATTGGTCCTAGACCAACCTTTAAGCATACCGATCGTCATATCTCGACTAGCTGAGTCGATCTAGACATGTGTGTCTAGATCGTCCGTCCGTCTATTATTATTTGTAAACACGATACAGGCCACAGTTATGGACCAATCTTCACGAAATTTTGCATGTAGGATGGGTTCTGGCTAATGAAGATCCCTATTTATTCTGGTAAGGATCGGTTAATATTCAGGGGATGAAATGGACCAAATACTGTGGTCCAAATTTCATCCAATTTGGATCATAAATGGTACCTGTACTTTGTTCACAGTTTAACATGGACAGACGGACTGACGAACATGCATAAATCGACTCAGAAAGTGATTCTATGCATATTCTCAAAAGGAACCATGGGTCTATCTCGATTATTTTTGCATGTTACAAACATATGCACAAAGACATAATACCCTGTACCACTGTGTGGTGAAGGACATAATAGTTTTTGGTATGGAAATTTTCTATTCAGTGAAAACCCAAGATATGAAATTTCTGCCCTTTTGGTTGAAACACTAGACAAAACTCTACAAAATAAGGAAATTAGGTATATTGGCTTATATGAGGACTATCCGAAAAAGTGGACCAATTTTGATAAGTTTTATTAGTAAGTAAGTTCAACTGACTAAGACCCCAAAATACCTAATTATAGCTGATTAGTTGGAAAAATGTGCCCAAACCCTGAAAATTTCAAAACTTTACCGTGGACCGATATGCCCCATCTGCAACCCCAAACATGCTATGAGTAAAGCCCTTTCATAAATATTGCAAGGTCTATAGTGATATCTACAGACGAATGGGCGGACAGACGTTGCTAAATCGACATAGAATTTTATTCTGATCAAGAATATGTACACTTTATGGGGCCTCCGGTGAATATTTCGAGGTCTTGCAATTGGAATGGCAAAGATAATACACACTCTGCCTTATGGTGCAGGGTACAAAAATTCGAAAATCGAACATACGTAATTCAAGAAATTCGAAAACAACGGTTATATTTTGTTTCATTTCCGACTTGTGTCTTCAACCTAAGTTTCTGTAATTTTGTTGAAGGCTCTTAACCTCATTTTCAAATTTAAAGCGTAAGATTTAGAATTCATTTTCATGTTTTACCTTTATTTTCAATGGTTCGATATAAAAGTGCTCCGACGAATTATAAGTTCAACGTTATAAAAAATATGAGTTTCCGTGTAAAGTGTTTAATTAACATAATTTATTTTACACTTTATTCAACATGCTTATTAAAAGTTAAATTCTATTACGAACTATATTAAAGTGGCTGTGAAACATCCACTACATTGCAAAATACTGTTCCTGTCGGTGTTGTTGTTTTTTTTTTTCATAACATAAAACTACATCACGCTGAGCTTTTACTTTAATATTACAAAACACTAAACAGTTTTTTTCTGTTTTTCCTCCTTTTCAAAGCACCTTCCAACTCATATCCTCTTTTACTGCTTATTCTATGAATTAATCTAATTTGAAAATTGTTATTAAATTGTTCTGCCAAATGGATTCATTTGCTGACAAGGTGAATGATTTGTTGTCATGTGGTGTTTTCGAAGAAAATTCTGATACTGGACACACACAATCAACTAGCATACCAATCAAAACCGTCAGGAATTTACTCTACTATCCCAAAGGTAAACTTCGGTGAAAACTAAAGCAAAATAAAATATTATTACTACTACTCGTATTCTAAGAAAATACCATAAGTGACCCTGAGTAGTTAGTAAATAAACATGTCAAACTTTTGGGAATACTTTGTCATCATCACAGCTGCGTAAAAAAATTCTGGTTCTAATATACCAGGCTCTGATATATTGTAGCAATTTTACTACGCAGCTGCGTAAAATTGTCAAAATATTATCGTTTTCATCAAAGAGCTTATAGTTAAATATCCAAACACATCAATGTCATTTCGATGGAGGTCAATTTCCATGAGGTATATCTATGTATGTATATGCGCATAATATGGAATTTTGAAAGTACATAATTCAGGATCATAAGAATAAATGCAAGAGTATATGGACAAAGTTTACTAAAACTTTGTCGTTGGCATAAATGTGAGAAGTTATATAGTTTTCCAAGAATTTTAACATGGTGACAATGGAATATATTTTGAACTAAAATAAAATGGAGAGTAGCATATAATATTGCGTTTGTAACGTCTCCAAATACTCATTATCATTATCTCATAATTATATATCGATTTAGCAATGCTGGCAATATTAACTATTATTATTTTGAATTAGCATACTTTTTGAATAACTGTTTTGAATTGAAAGTGTGTGTATGGGTATACGTTTTAATACATTTCCTATTTTTGGTGTAATGAAGGTTTTAGCCACATTTTCCTACCGAAGTGTCTATAATTTGGAAATTCAGATTCTTGGACGGTCAAGTACAGGGTTGCCCATATTCGACGGACTCATGTTTTTTTTTTTAATCAAAGAAAAAAATAAAAATATGGCGGTTGGCACTGTTAATCATTTAATTTGTTCCAAGTAGATTTGTTTACATCAATTTTTGAATATGATATCTCTCAAATGGCCGCCTCTGGCGTTGATGACGTATTGTAGCCTTTTTGCTGCATTTTCAGTCGTTTTTGCCAACATTTCGGCCGGAATAGCGGCTATTTCTTCACGAATGTTGTCCTTTAGCTCTTCTACGGTCTTTGGCTTGTTAACGTAAACCTTTGACTTCAAATATCCCCACAAGAAGAAGTTAGGCGGCGTCAAATCGGGCGAACGCGGTGGCCAGACCAAATCACCACTTTTCGACATCAAACGGCCCGGAAACAAATTCTTCAGAAAATCGATTGTTATGCGACTTGTGTGCCGTCTTGTTGAAATCAGAACTGCCTCATACGCTTTCGACGAATAATTGGCATCACAAAATTGGTCATCATGTCGCGATAACGCTCCTGATTGATAGTAGCAGCATGGCCATTTTCATTTTGGAAGAAAAACGGGCCAATGACCGTTTTCGCACTAACGCCGCACCAAACTGTGACTTTTTCGTCATGAAGAGGCACTTCTTGAATCTCCTGAGGATTTTCAATGGCGTAAAAACGGCAATTTTGCTTATTTACGGTCCCATTCAATGTGAAATGGGCTTCATCGGACATAATTATTTTCGATGAATCTTTGGGCCCATTCCAATCGATGAGGCTTGTCCGTAGACAACATTCTTTGCGTCCATTGAATATTGTACGGGAACAAATGCAAATCAATGCGAATAATCCGTTGTAAAGTGGACCGTTGTAAAATGGAGGTCATAGTCGCGTGCAAATTAAGAACCCAGAGGAAAAAAAGTCGTCCTAGGTCCAGTTTTTAAATTATGGCGTTATATTTTTATACCCACACTGTGGTACAGGCTATTATGTCTTTGTCCATATGTTTGTAACAGGCAAAACAAGGCATTGTAAACAAAGTACAGGTTGCATTTTTTATTCGAATTCGGTGAAATTTGGCACAGCTCATTTATTTGGCCCAAGGACGAACCCTATTGAAATTGGGAAAATCGGTTTAATGTAAATGGTGTACCAAAGTCTCTATATATCCTTCGATTTGAACGAAATTTGGCATACCACACTGAATTATGTCTAGAATGATTTGTGTTAATTTTCGCGAAAATCGCTCCAGATTTAGATATAGCTCCCATATATATTTTCGTCCGATTTAATGTAAATGGTGTACCAAAGTCTCTATATATCTTTCGATTTACACGAATTTTGGCATATCGTACTAAATTAAGTCTAGAATGATGTGTGCTAAGTTTCGTGAAAATCGGTCCAGATTTAGATATAGCTCCCATATATATTTTCGTCCGATTTAATGTAAATGGTGTACCAAAGTCTTTATATATCTTTTGATTAGCACGAAATTTTGCATAGCGTAATGAATTAGGTCTAGAATGATGTGTGTTAAGTTTCCTGAAAATCGGTTTAGATCTAGATATAGATCCCATATATATTTTCGCCCGATTTAATATAAATGGTGTACTAAAGTCCCTGAAAATCATTTGATTTGCACGAATTTTGGCACAGCGTATTGAATTAAGTCTAGAATGACGTGTGCTAAGTTTCGTGAAAATCGGTTCAGATTTATATATAGATCCCATATATAGTTTCGTCCGATTTTAGGTAACTGGTGCACAAAAGTCTCTATATGTTTTTCGATTTGCACGAAATTTGGCATAGAGTACCGAATTGAGTCTAGAATGATGTGTGGTATGTTTCGTGATTTCGGTTAAGATTTCGGTATATTCAATTAACACGAAATTTTGCACAACATATCAAATTAAGACTTGAATGATGTTATTATGTTTTGTTGAAATTGTGCAGATTCAGACATAGCTTTCATATATATTTCGAGCGGTTGTCTGATTGAGATTTTTAACAGTGCGGCATATCAAATAGCGTGTATCGATTTTGCTATAAACCGTTTTCCACAAAATTCTTTCCATGGTACGCAGACGACTCTACTACTACTTTCCTTACTGGGTTTTACTTGTTTTAACTTAGTTTATGGTCAAAAATAAACGATTTTCAAAAAAAAAAATCAAAGGTCCGCCATTTTGTTAATTTTTGTGCGAAGATCATAAGCATAGTTCAGATCCAGACATGTACTCTTTATAATTCCTTTGCAATTTTCGGATTCCCATGTTCTAGTGAGGAGTTATCATGCATAAGAACTTTACTAAATATATTCCTATTTGCCTGAAATAAATTTACCCCAACACATGAGGCATTTAAACCTTTCAATTCAATTATCATTTGCCGTATGACTGAGGTATAAAAAATAATATCGTGAAATTTGAAGTAAATAAGCCTTGCTCCTTGCTTTGAAATATTTTTATATTTTTTTCCTCCCTCCGCATTGTTCCAACTCATATTTGATTTACAATTCTTAAACTTTTTCTCCATCCCCCAAAACCATTTCCACGAATTTGAAAATTTCTTAAAAATGCCCTATCTGCGTGTTTCATTTTCTTTTTCATATTAAAATCCAATTCAAATGCTCCCCGCAGCCTTAAGCTGACACACACACACAATGAAATCTTACAACCTCTATTTATGATATTCAATATCTGGGTGTATGTGTATGTATATAGGTATGTGTTTATACTTACTAAATTGCGCAACCTTTCCACCTCATACCACGACTCAATGTCATTCACATCGTAGACGAGAATAAATGCCGCTCCTGAACTTATGGACAAGGTTCGCATAGCAGGAAATTCATATGAACCCGATGTATCTAGAATGTCCAGTGTCAGTGCCGAGCCATCGGGCAAATCGTATTCGCCACGATGCAATTCTTCGACCGTTTGTTTGTAGCGGGGATTGAATTTGTCATAGAGGAATTGCGAGATGATGCAAGTTTTGCCGACCTTCGCTGCCCCCATCACGACAATGCGATGCTGTTGTTTGCGTATCAAATCGGATGAGTGTGTAGTTGTGTTGCAACGCTTATTGCCCGATGCCGACGACGAGGAGGGATAGTCGGCGCTGTTGGCACGCGTTGACTTCAGCACGGATGTCAGTGAGGGTAAACGTAAGCGTTGACATGTACCAGGCATTATGAATGAACTGAATTTCACTGCAATGGCAATTTGCAAAACAATGTTCGGTGAAATGTTGTTTTGGTTGCCACAACAAGACAAGGAGAGTGATGTGGCAAGGAGGAAGTTTGATTGAAATGATATTATTTTGAGGGGTCTCTTCTTTTGGTTGCGGGGTTGTGTTGTAGCTGTTAGATGTCCTAGTTGGCCATTGCTTTGGGTATTTTATGTTTTCTATTTCGATTTCACCATTTCCTCTTTCTCTCTGTAGGAATGAATGCTACAGGAAATTTTGTTATTTAATAAATTAAAATTATTTTATTTCTCCTTGGTTGTTGTTTTTTTATTCTTCTTCTTTGTTTTGTTTACACAAACAACACGTGGTGATAACGATCTCAGTGACGGGAGTCAGGTTTCTTTTGTTTCCAATATGGCGGTTTATCTTCTTTGCTATCTGAAAAAATAATAAAAATAATAATTGCTATTATTTCAAGCTAGAGGAAGATAGCAGCAAATATGAAAAGTAATACAATATTTTTTTGTAGAGCGGCAAGTTTCTTAGATTATCACTTGAAGGATATTTTAATTAAAAAAGTTTATGACCAAACTTTTGCGGTCTCATTTAAAGTATCCGATTGTTATCTTATTTGGCTTTTCATATTTTCCTCTTATTTTCTTTAATTTATCATATTTGCATTTTGCTGTGTTTCCATTTTTTCACTTTTCCTAAGAAGCTTAAAGGTTAAACCCAACTATACAGCTGTTGCTTCTTTAACAGTGTTTTGCTGACTTTGTCGCATTCCATGGAAGCTGGTGCTAGCTTTGTTATAAGATAATTGTTTTTAAAATTCCCTGGGCGAGAAAAATTTGTTGGTAAGGAATGGTCATAAATGCCAGTGGCATTTTTATAAGAGAAGGGCTTTTAAAATGCTTTGCGAAGAAGTATAGCAATGTATTTTAGAAAGGAATGACCAAAGGAAATTAACATTTAGGATGTTCACATCCGAGTCATTGACTACAGGAAATATGCTAATGAAAGTGTAAAAAGTAAATGAAAAAGAATTAGATGATAATCACCTTCTTAATTGCGACTGGAAGAGAAGTGGTGGAAGTAACATCTCCCAATATATAACACTCTGAAAATATACACTAAACTTCTTATTATACCCTTCACCACTCTGTGGTACAGGGTATTATGTCTTTGTGCATATGTTTATAAAAAAAAGGAAACGAGATAGACACATGGTTCCTTTTGAGAAAATGCATAGAATCACTTTCTGATTCGATTTGTGCATGTCCGTCTGTCTGTCGATGTTAAATTGTAAACAAAGTACAGGTCGCATTTATAATCCGAATTGGATGAAATTTGGCACAGGTCACTTATCTGGCCCAAGGACGAACCCTATTGAAATTTGGAAAAATCGGTTCAGATTTAGATATAGCTCCATATATATTTTCGTCCGATTTAATGTAAACGGTCCCTATAACGAATTAGGTCTAGAATGATGTGTATTAAATTTCGTGAAAATCGGTTGAGATTTAGATATAGTTCTCAAATATATTTTCGTCCGATTTTATGTAAATGGTGCACCAGGGTCCCTATATATCATTTGATTTGCACAAAAATTTGGCATTGCGTACTGAAATCGTTTTCCATAAATGTTTCCATGTTACGCACACGGCTATAAATCTGCTCGAATGAAATTAAAGTTAGGATAGGTTGGAGAAAGAGAGAACATAGACATGCAATTGTTAGGATACATATGTACAATATACCCAAAGTGGTGAAGGGTATCATATAGTCGGCCCAGTCCGACTTTACTACTTTCCTCACTGTTTTTTTTTCAAGAATGCTTATTACTTACACCCAGCCCTCATCAAGTAGTGGAGGGAGATTGAGGAAAGGGAGCCAGAAGCAGGACGTTTTTGGTGGCTTTGGTATGAATGTATTACTATGAGCTTTCAAATACATATATAACCAGTAAGGAAAGTAGTAAAGTCGGACTGGGCCGACTATATAATACCCTTCACCACTTTAGGTATATTCTACATATGTCTCCTGACAGACTCCGCCATTTCGAAAGAACATTGGCATCAATTTGAACGAACTTGAATATAAGAACTTTATGCCTTTCTTGGACCTATGCTAAATTTGATTTCATTGAACCGATTTTCACGGACGAAATATATATAAGAGCTACTTTTAAATCTGGAACGATTTTCACGAAGTTTATCGCACATCATTCTACGCTATGCCAAATATCGTGCAACTCGAAAGATATATATGGTGCACCATTTACATAAAATGGGACGAAACTATATATGGAAGCTATATCCAAATCTGAACCGATTTTCACGAAACTTTTCACACATCATTCTAGACTCAATGCAGTACACTATACCAAATTTCGTGCAAATAGAAATATATATAAGGGCATTGGTGTAGCATTTACCTAAAATCGAATGAAAATATACATGGGAGCTATATCTAAATCTGAACCGATTTCCACGAAACTTAGAACACATCATTTAAAACTCAATTCAGTGCGCTATGCCAAATTTCGTGCAAATCGAAGTATATATAGGGACTTTGATGCACCATTTACATAAAATCATTTACATCATTTGCACCATTTACATTATTTAAAACTCAATTCAGTACGATATGCCACATTTCGTGCAAATCGAAAGATATATAGGGACTTTGGTGCACCATTTACATAAAATCGGACGAAAATATATGTGGGAGCTATATATAAATCTGAATCGATTTTCAAGAAATTTTACACACATCATTCTAGACTCAATTCAGAGCGCTATGCCAAATTTCGTTCAAATCGAATGATATATAGCATTTTTGGTACACCATTTACATAAAATCGGACGAAACTATATATGGGAGCTATATCTAAATCTGAACCGATTTTCATGAAACTCAGCACACATCATTCTAGACTCCATGCAGTACACTATGCCAAATTTCGTGTAAATAGAAAGATATATAGGGACTTTGGTGTAGCATTTACATAAAATCGGAGGAAAATATATATGGGAGCTATATCTAAATCTGAACCGATTTTCACGAAACTGTGTACACATCATTCTAAACTCAATTCAGTGCGCTGTGATAAATTTCGTGCAAATCGGACGAATATATATGGGACTATATTTAAATCTACATTTAAAATAGCACACATTATATAGACTTAATTCAGTAGGCTGTTAAATTTCGTGCAAATCAAATGATATATGGGGACATTCGTGCCCATTTACATAAAATTCGGACGAAATATATATGAGCTATATCCAACTGGTTCCCAATTTCAAGAGGGTTCGTCCTTGGGCCAAATAAGTGACCTATGCCAACTTTCATTTGGATCATGAAAAGGAAACATGGACAGGCAGACGGACGGACAGACATGCATAAATCGACTAAGACAGTGATTCTATGTATATTCTCAAAAGGAACCATGTGTCTATCTCGTTTCCTTTTGCCTGTTATAAACATATGCACAAAGATATAATACCCTGTAGCACAGTGTGGTGAGACTATGCGTAGAATCACTTTCTGAGTCGATTTATGCATGTCCGTTCGTCTGTCAGATTTGGGTATAACTTCCATATATAGTTTCGCCCGATTTTATGTGAATGATGCACCATTGCACAATTGTGCACAGCGAATTGAATTCGGTACAGATTTATGTATGCGAAGTTTTGTTGAAATCGCTTCAGATTTAGATATAGCTCCCATATATAGTTTCTTCCGATTTTATGTAAATGGGGAATCAAAGACGTTTTTGCCATACAGACCCCGATTTATAGATTTCCCGTAATATTTATATATTGATTAAATTCCTTGTAAGTTAATTAATTAGGCGACAAACGTTTAACCATGTGAAAAAATGTTATAATTCGATTTCGAATATATTCAAACTTATTGAAATTCCAAAAATTCTTCTCATGTGTTGTAAACTAACCACATTTAAAATAAATGTTAAACAAAAGATATTAGATAATAGTTTGTGATGATGACGATTATATTATAAAGTAAAAGTTTTGTGGTTATGCTAATGGTTTTCAAAATGTAGGTAACCAGGTAAGCAAAGAAGTTTTTCATTGTTATTATTCAATATATTTTATTTATCTGGAAAAGAGATTTACTAAGAATTCATTATCTCAAACAAATTGTGGCAAATTCGAAATATGAAAGGAGGAAATAAAATATATGTTCGCAACACACCCACATACGTATATGATAAATTATTGTTTTAACAATATTTGTATAGCCTTCACCACACTGTGGTACAGGGTATTGTGCCTTTGTGCACAATAGGCACGTGGTTCCTTTTGAGAATATGCATAGAATCACTTTCTGAGTCGATTTATACATGTACGTTCGTCCGTCTGTAGATCTTAAATTGTAAACAAAGTACAGGTCGCATTTATGTTCCGATTTGGATGAAATTTGGCACAAGTCACTTATTTGGCCCAAGGACGAACCGTATTGAAACTGAAGAAAATCGTTTCAGATTTAGATATAGCTCCCATATATAGTTTCGTCCGATTTAAAGTAAATGGGGCACCAAACTACCTATATATCTTTCGATTTGCACAAAATTTGGCATAACGTACTAGATTAGGTCCAGAATGATGTGTGCAAAGTTTCGTGAAAATCGGTTCAGATTTAGATATAGCTGCCATATATAGTTTCGTCCGATTTAAGTTAAATGGGGCACCAAAGTACCTATATATTTTTCGATTTGCATAGTATACTGATTTGGCATAGTATACTAAATTGAGTCTAGTTTAGAGAAAATTGGGTCAGATTTAGATATAGCTCACATATATATTTTCGTCCGATTTAAGGTAAATGGGGCACCATAGCTAGGCCGATTGGCTAAACGTACTAAAATAAATATAAATTAATCTCTGTCAAGTTTCCTTGAAATAGGTTCAGATTTATTCCTATTTATTCCTATTCCGACATATTCATGTTAATTGTACACCGAATAATCAATGGGTGCCTGATTGATACTACATTGATACTACAGTGAAGCATGTAAAGTTTGCTTTAAATCTATTAACAAAGTATGGAATAGGTTGCAGAATGGTATGTGCTGGAATTGGGGTTAGTCGGTTTTCTTCTATATAAAGATTTCATGTCAATGTTCCTTCGAAAAGACAATATATGTTAGGATACATATGTAGAATATCACCAAAGTGGTGAAGGATATCATAAAGTCGGATCTGTCCGACTTTACTACTTTCCTTACTGGTTTAATTTGGCTTTCTTCTTAAAAAAGTGTTTTTTTTTTATTTTATGAATGAACTTTTGTTTATTAATGAAATAAAAATAATGTTAAATCTATTAAACACAATGAGGTATTGATCGTAGAAATAGATGAGCAACTTTCGTTTTTATCCAAAATTTAAAGAAGATGTTTAATTTTGAATCAAGTATATTTCTTCTTAAGGAATCTATTGAGAAATTCGCAATTGAAGAAAATACGTAAGATACAAAAATCCCCTTTAGGTTCTGTTGTGGTAGCTACCCTTTCCCATAAAATTTTGGGGGAAAATAACATTTATTTTTTTAGCAATTTTAAAATAAACATGGGCCGCGACTACCAAGTCTTCGAGATAATTTCAATGAAGGAACTGTTTGGCATAACCTTGAAAGCCACAATACCTAATTGTTCTGAAAGTGGTTCGGACTAATCAGTCAGTAGTACAGATATTCCTTGGGAGGATCCCAATGGAGCATCTACTAGCAAAAGGAGACACAAAATAGTCTACATTGCGAGACGGCTATAGCAGCAACGATGTTTCATTAGAAAAACGCTGAGGGTATTGAAATCCCAACACAAGGAAACTGCTCAATTGAAGGAATATTTGTTAATTGGCCAAAGGCAATACAGTAGGGGTAGCAAAATGTTTTTAAATTTGAATAGTTCTAAAATCTGAAAATGCTTTTCCATATTATAAGATTAAATATAATATTACGGTTTATCTAATTTGTATCCGTTATGGTCAAAGAAATTGTAGGGGTTTTTATAAAATATCACATTGTGTTTAAAGAGGATATTATGGGGTTTTCAATATTTTCTTTTCATATTTTTCATGGAATTAAGGAGGAAATTAAGACCTTTATCAGATAGTGTTAGACGAGTTCAATCTCTGAGAATACCGACAATGCTTGAACAGAAAAGATTCGCCGCACCCAAGTTCATCAGTTGCCAGCACCATGTGTTGGATCGCGTTGTTATGGATAATGTGCTACATTAGTCTACGACATCACCAAACAGAATTTGGTAAACAGAATCAAATGAAAGCGGCCTTCAAAATGGTGAGATAACAAAACAACAGGCGATTTAAGTTTCTCTTCCACCTTAATCGTGCTTTGCGCTCTTTACTGGGAGTATCGAGATCATTTCGGTAGAGTTTAAACAGATCTCAAACGTCTGTAATATACATTTGAATTTCGTGCTATTCTAACTCTTACAGGGTTCATTCCTTTGCACTATAGGCGAGAAATCAATTTTTTTCAAAAAGTCTATTAATGGTGGAGCCGATAAAACATTACATATTTGAAATCTGGCGACTTGGGGCTTTACACCAGTAAAATTTTATAACATTGTGGGTCACGTGAGGTCAAAGTCAAAATTTCATATTTTTGTGAATATAATATGAAACATTGATATGCGTCAAATATTAACTTGAGATGATGAACGGAATTAAACGGAAGGGTCTGGTGATTATAATGAAAGTGGGAATTATCAGTAATTGGAAATTAATAAAACAAGGTTCCCATATAAAACTGACAAATATATTCTTTTCCCAAAAATTTGAGTTTCAGAACAAATCGACGTCTTGACATATTCTCTGTCCAAAATTTTGCGAACGTTCAATTAAGGTATGCCACATTTTAATTTCGTTAAGTTCGGCCGAGCCTAACTTTGGATACCCTCCACCATAGATATACTGACAGGAAATAGAAATAAAAATATAGGGAGCTTACCAAAAAGTGGACCTATACCGACATTATGGGATTATGTAAACCATAATAAAAATTTTATAAATTTTTAATGGATAATTATACCCTCAGCCTTATGGCTAAAGGGGGTGTATACAATTTATCACGGTGAAAATGTGCCTCATCGAAATATTGGTTCTAGACTTCATGTTTCTTTGGACCAAATCAGTTTCAGAAATTTTAGATTTCATCCAAACTTTGCCCATCTTATTATTTCTTCCAAACTTAGTTCAAATTCAAAGATGAGGAATATCGGTCCACTCCTTCTGGAACCTCCACACAGGAGCTACGTCTAAATGCGGCAATAGTTCATTATCGAACCTTACGTTATAATTTTGTATCTCGCTATCCTCCGCAGGAGAAATGATTACAACAGAGTCTTAGAACCAAACTGAAAATGCGAAACAAATCAGATAACTATTTTAATATAAAAAGGGGGTTATATGGGGACTATCCCAAAAAGTTGGCGAATATTAATAATTTTTGGTCAGAGATGTTGTTACCATATACGACTACAAAATACTAAACTGGAGCAAATTCGGTTAAAAACCGGCTCAAGAAACCCAAAATACCGAAAATTGGGGGTACCCTTATATGGGGGCAATCCGAAAAAATGGATAGCAATTTTTTGTGGGGAGATTTGGTACATATTAAGAACTCAAATTACAGCTAATTCGGCGGAAAAATACGATCAAAACCACCAAAATACTGAAAATTAGGAGGTACCGTTACATGGGGACTAGCAGAAAACGTGGATCTATATTAATAATTTTTTGTGGAGACATTTAGTACCCAATAAGAACCCAATGTAGCAAATTTCAGCGAATTCTGTTGAGAAACGCATTCAAGAACCTAAAAATACTGAAAATTGAGGGGTACCTTTATATGGGGGTACCAGAAAAAAATTGACCTATATTTATAATTTCTAGTAGGGAGATTTGCTACCCAAAGTACCAAATTTCAGCGAATTTGCCGATATATCCCATCTTATAATTTGATCTGCCTGCAGACAAAAGACAACTTTATGAAAAATTTCAGCACCCTATCTCAATTCTTTCAGAAGATAACGTGATTACAACAGACGGACGGACATAACTAGATCGTCTTAGAATTTTATCCTGATCAAGAACATATGTACTTTATAGGGTCGGAAATGAATATTTCGATGTGTTACAAACGGAATGACAAAATTAATATACCCTCAATACTATGGTGGAGGGTCTGAAATGAATATTTCGATGTGTTACAAACGGATTGAAAAAATTAATATACCCTCCATACTATGGTGGAGGGTATGAACAAGTGACCGCCGTTTTCGATCCACCCTAATAAATGTTTACGTTTTTCTTTCAAAATTGTAATCAGCGTCCTCCAAACTCTTATAGGTGATATTTATTTCATAAACTAACTGCTCTAATTATGGCCGTGCACAATTGTTGTCCTTGAGCTCTTCTACGGTCCTTGGCTTGTTAACGTAAACCTTTGACTTTAAATATCCCCACAAGAAGAAGTCAGGCGGCGTCAAATCGGGCTAACACGGTGGCCAGTCCAAATCACCACTTTTCGACATCAAACGGCCCGGAAACAAATTCTTCAGAAAATCGATTGTTATGCGACTTGTGTGCGGTGGAGCGCCGCCTTGTTGAAACCATAACTGACTCATATGCTTTCGACGAATAATTGGCATCACCAAATTGGTCATCATGTCGCGATAACGCTCCTGATTTATGGTAACAGCATGGCCATTTTCATTTTGGAAGAAACACGCCCCAACGACCGTTTTCGCACTAACGCCGCACGAAACTTTGACTTTTTCGTCATGAAGAGGCACTTCTTGAATCTCCTGAGGATTTTCAGTGGCGTAAAAACGGCAATTTTGCTTATTTACGGTCCCATTCAATGTGAAATGGGCTTCATCGGACATGATAATTTTGTTCCAAAATTGCTCGTCATCTTCGGCCATTTCGATGACTCTTTGGGCCCATTCCAATCGACGAGGCTTGTCCGCAGGCAACATTCTTTGCGTCAATTGAATTTTGCACGGGAACAAATGCAAATCAATGCGAATAATCCGTTGTAAAGTGGACCGAGCCATGCCCAACTGCTGAGAACGGCGTTTTTGGGATTTTCTTGGGGACCTCTCAACACTGGCTCGTACGGCAGCGATATTCTCGGCCGATCGCCTTGGTCGACTTTTATATGGCCTCTTCGGATTAGAAAGAGCCTTGCGAGTCGAAAATTTTTCGTATAAACTTGACTTCTTCTGTTGAATGTAAATTTCAACTATTTCAGAGCGCTCGCGTGGCGTATATTGGTTCATGGTAAAAATCTGCTTGGACTGACGCTTCAAACGCGGTATGTGATTAAGCGATGTGACATCTCTGTCAAAAGTTATGGCGTTGCCAGATGGGTCCGTCGAATATGGGCAACCCTATATTACTTACTCGTGGGCAGCGGATTATTAGTTCTGTTGTCTGAAAAGTTCGAAGAACTTTCTGTGGCTCTGAATGACTACTTTTCTATTGCTGACTATTTTTCATATCCTTGAATATTCACTGGAAAATTATAAATCTTCAAACGTTCTGTGATATGCGATCAATGTATGCAAGCCTTACACAATTTCTGCCGGACAAGGCCAACCTCCCACTGAGATTCGTCCTCTGCAATGACAACGTTCTAGTGTGTTTGAGCTTCCTTTCCATATTAAATATTAAATGATGTGTTGTAAGTTTTATAGAAATCGGTTCGATTTCATACAAATGGTAAACCAAAGGTTCCAAGTCTGCTCGATTAGTATGAAATTTTGCTCAGATTTCAGAATGATGTGTACAGTATCAATCGGATATTTGTATCTTGGTTGCGTCAAAGTTAATATTTTTCCTGTTTTAGAACATTTAACTCACAGTTGGTATAATTTTAAATCTAAACAATCAAAACAAGAAAACAAACATCAAAACAATTTTTATTATCTCATAAAAAGGAGAGACATTCAAGCATTTTATTTAACAATTTTTATTGTTCTGTCATGTTTTTATCTCTGGTTGTTGTTCAAAGAGAGAACTTGTTGAACACAAAACAATCGACAATTATGCTTACGTTTGTATATATGTGTATAACTATCTGTCTGTTTGTTATTTAAGGAGCTTTCCCATACCTAACTATTCTATGGAAAAGTTTAGTAAATTGCCACCCAGTTTACTTGCTCGTACATTTGAGGTGTATAGGTAGGGGCAAAAAAAAAAACATAAAACCAAACCAAAGAGATTCCTTTGAAATCATAAACTGTTGAGTTTTTTTTTTTGTTTTGCAATAACACAAACAAACGACGCATCCGATGGCATCCTGTAGGAGATTAGAACTGGAATTATTTCCATGGTCTGCAATAAAAAGAAAACGAGGCACACAAACACACACCATGCTCGCATACACCCATATGTGAGCATTAAATTCAAGGTCATATCTTGATATTGATCCTGAAAAGTGATGCAGGTTATGATGTTGTTTATACAACTCGAAATTATTGTGAAATTCTTATGACATACTTATGTATGTCGGTCGACAGTTAACGACATCATAGCCAAGAGATGTTCATCACATGTTATCGACTTTCAAAGCACGGCATTTTCTTCCATTGAGACATGTGGAACTAATGAATAAAAATCTCATTAAATCTGTTGTTTTTTTCTTTCGGTTTTTTTTCATTTCTTCCATTTAAGGTTTTACATGCGACTGCTCTTCAAAAATGAAGAAGTTGATTTATGAGAAATAATAAACGAAGGATATGTCGCAAAGTCATTAATGATTGTTATGCAAGATAGAATAGGAAACAGGGAGGTTAGACTTGGCATACGATAAATTACTTTAACTTGATGTTTAAAAAAATTTTAGAAATTATTTTTAAAGTAAAGTAATTGATTTATGGTGTGGTCTGGATTACATTCAATTACAAGCTGTGTGCACAATCATTCATGTATTCATTTGGAAGTATTAACAACTAAACGTCAGTATGATAATTAATTGGATATTTAAAATAAAACACACCTCATTCTATACCCAATTCAGTACGCTATGCCAAATTTGGTAGACGATATATAGGAATTTTGGTGTAACATTAAATCGGACGAAAATATATATGTGAGCTATATCAAAATCTGAACCGATTTTCAGATTCATCATCATTCTAGACTTAACTTAGTACGCCATGCCAAATTTCCTGTAAATCGAAAGATATATAGGGACTTTGGTGCACTATTTACATAAAATCGGACGAAAATATATATTGGAGCTATATCTAATTCTGAACCGATTTTCACGAAACTTAACATATGTAATTCTAGACCCAATTCATTGCGCTATACCAAATTACGTGTAAATCGAAAGATATATAGAGACTTTGGTGCACCATTTACATAAAATCGAACGAAAATATATGTATATGGGAGCTATATCTAAATCTGAACCGATCTTCTCGGACCTTAACACATATCATTCTAGACTTAATTCACTGCGCTATGCCAAATTTCGAGAAAAGCGAAGAATATAAACTTTGGAGCACTATTTACATAAAATTGGTCGAGAATATATATTAGAGCTATATCTAAATCTGAACCGATTTTCTCGAAACTTAACACACATCATTCTAGGCTTAATTCAGTACGACATGCCAAATTTCGTGCAAATCGAAAGATATATAGGGATTTAGTGCAGCAATTACATATAATCGGACGAAAATATATATGGGAGCTATATCTAAATCTCAACCGATTCCCACGAAACTTTGCACACATCATTCCAGACTTAGTTTAGTGCGATGTGCCAAATTTAGTGCAAATCGAAAGATATATAGGGACTTTGGTAGACCATTTACCTAAAATCGGACGATGATATATATGGGAGCTATATCTAAATCTTAACCGATTTTCATGAAACTTTTCACACGTCATTCTAGACCTTATTCATTACGCTGTGCCAAATTTCGTGCAAATAGAAAGATATATAGGGACTTTGGTACGCCATTTACCCAAATTGAACGAAAATATATATGGGAGCTATATCTAAATCTGAACCGATTTTTCCCAATTTCAATAGGGTTCGTCCTTGGACCAAACAAATGAGCATCGATTTCGAACAAAAAATGCGACCTATACTTTGTTTACAATTTAACATGGATTTGTTTCAAAATTTGCACATCGTAATGTTTATTCAAGGTTTTAGACGCATTCTCCCATTACAAGGGGCTGCAATTTGGTATTCCGGGATATTTGCGGAGATTTGTCTATATAGGTCAAAGTTTTGTTATAGACCCGACCCATTTTCCGAATTTTAAAGATGTAAATCGAATATTTTCATCGAAATTGCTATAATTTGTGATATCTGATTGCGGGTGATTTGGCAAAAACTTTGCAATATAGTTAGTATTTTAAAATAGCCCCATCAGAAATGTCTCTAATTTGGAACTTAATTTTTTAAGAGCATGAACAACCTTCAACCATTTAATACTATAACTATGTAAAAAGGTCACGGCCGATTCAATGAATGTTGAATCTACGCCAGGTGGTTAGTCTCGGCCGAACTTAACGTAACCCCACCCATTATCGATTTCAAATTTTAAATATTTTCAACCGGCTGGTATATGATTATACATCTTGAAATTTTGTAATACATATCTAGATCTGGTACGAACTAGGATTATTACCAATGTGGCAGACATATGATTTTTATACTCTTTACCACACTGAACTATAGGTAATTTGGACTGTTTTTTGCGCAAAAAGTCATTTTTTCAATTTTGGAAAATAAAATCTAAATAAAATCTAAAATCTCTAAATTCAAAGCATAAACATAAAAATTAAACATGGAGAGTATTAACGGTGGTTTGTGCTATTTATATAATATATAATATTTGCTTGGTTCCCCTTAGAATATAACCCACCAAAAACTTACTTTTTTTAGCATTGATTAAAAATAAAATTGATTAAATATGAAAAAATTTTGTTCAGTATATCCAGAGTTTACTATAATCGTGTTCGACATTAGTAAGCATGGTTTTATCTCACTTTTACATATTAATAACTTTAAGGAGTATAAATGGGCACTGAATTAATCATTATTAATGCATTCTGCAAAAACAAACAACATTGTAATAATTATTCCTTTAAAAATCTAATCGCGTAGTCGAAATTTTTTTAACTTACTACCCTATTCGTTTGTTTTGTACAAGACAACTAATGAAAATACCTGATAAAGAATTAGCTTTGTCCGTTTGTTGTGTAGTTGCTTACAACCGTTGTTCGTTATATCCGGTTTTTACTGTGGAAATCTGAGTTTTCTCTTTCTTGTACATATGCATCATTTAAAAAGTCAAAAAAATCGTTTAAAACCGCTGTTATTAATTTTTGCCTCAAAAACAGGGCAAATTACCTATAATGCACTGTGGTACAGGGTATAATGTCTTTGTGCATATGTTTGTAACAGGCAAAAGGAAACGAGATAAACACATGGTTCCTTTTCAGAATATGCACAGAATCACGTTCTAATTCGATTTATGTATGTACGTCCGTCTTTCTGTCCATCTGTTGGTGTTAAATTGTAAACAAAGTACAGGTCGCATTTATAATCCGATTTGGATGAAATTTGGTACAGCTCATTTGTTTGGCCCAAGGACGAACCCTATTGAAATTGGGGAAAATCGGTTTCCATATATTTTTTTATATTTTTGTCTGATTTTATGTAAATGGTGTACCAAAGACCCTATATATCTTTCGATTTACACGAAATTTGGCACAGCGTACTGAATTAGGCCTAGAACGATGTGTGATAAGTTTCGTGAAAATCTGTTCAGATTTAGATTTACCCCCATATATATTTTCGTCCGATTTTATGTAAATGGTACACCAAAGACCCTATATATCTTTTGATTTACAAGAGATTTAGAGATTTTTAATTGAAATTTGAAAGAGAGATTCTTGAGAAATTAATAAAAATTAAAACAACACTGTGGTACAGGGTATTATGTCTTTGTGCATATGTTTGTAACAAGCAAAAGGAATCGATATAGACCCATGGTTCCTTTTGAGAATATGCATAGAAGTACTTTTTCCGATAGCAACAAAATTTTGCACAGAGTACTGAATTATGTCTAGATCGATATACGCCAAGTTTTGTTGAAATCGGTTCAGATTTAGACATAGCTCCCATATATAGTTTCGTCCGATTTTAGGTAATTGGTGCACCAAACTCCCAATATTGAGTATTAAATTAGGTATAGATTGATATACGCCAAGTTTTATTGAAATGGGTTCAGATTTAGATATAGCTCCCATATATAATTTCGTCCGATTTTAGGTAATTGGTGCACCAAACTCCCAATATTGGTCCGATTGAAACAACATTTTGCACAGAGTACTGAATTAGGTCTAAATTGATATATGCCAAGTTTGGTTGAAATCGGTTCAGATTTAGATATAGCTCCCATATATAGTTTCGTCCGATTTTATGTAAATGGTGCACCAAACTCACAATATTGGTCCGATAGCAACAAAATTTTGCACAGAGTCCAGACTGATGTATGCGAAGTTTTGTTGGAATCTGTTCAGATTTAAATATAGCTCCCATATATAGTTTCCTCCAATTTATATACCCTACACAACTATGTTGTCAGGGTATTATAGCTTTGTGCAGCCCCAAGAGTTTGTAACGCCGGGAAATATTGGTCCTAGACCCAGCTTTAAGTATACCGATCGTCATAACTCGACTAGCTGAGTCGATCTAGACATGAGTGTCCGTCCGTCCATTTATATATTTTATTTTGTGGTAGTTAGACTTAAATATTTACACATTTCCTTATACAAAAAAAAAACGCTTCACTCACATTAGCTTATTTTCAAAATTTCCACACGATATTCTTTGTCTAAAACTCCCATAAGTTGATATTCTTTCACTCTTTTGTTTTAATTTTTTCTCGAAATTTCTTTTTATTTATTTTATTATCCCAATTGCGATTTAATTTCAGCAAGTTTATTGCAACAATGAATTAAGTGTAAAACTCACACACACATTCACGTACACGTCCAGTCTCACACAGAAAATACAAACATACACAATGTCACTGACCCGCCTTTGTAAATTCTTTTTTTTCGGTTTGTTGATATTGTTTCTC
>NW_026885402.1:0-65178 GCF_032173495.1 Musca vetustissima | reverse complement strand
CCAGAAGGAGTGGACCCGTATTCCCCATCATCAAACTTGAACTAAGTTTGGAAGAAATTATAAGATGGCCAAAGTTTGGATGAAATCAAAATTTTCTGAAACAAATTTTGTCCAAAGGAACATGGGGTCTAGAACCATTTTAACCGTGTATTAAAAATTAATCCATTAAAAATTTCTGAAATTTGTTTTATAGTTTACATTGTGTTTTACATAACTGGTTTGTGGAAATGTCGAAATATGTTCATTTTTTTTTATTTTCCCCATATTTTCATTTTAAGTACCTGTCAGTATATCTATGGTGGAGGGTATCCAAAGTTCGGCCCGGCCGAACTTAACGCTTTTTCACTTGTTTATATTAAAATAGTTATCAGATTTGTTCCGCGTTTTGAGTTTGATTCTAAGACTCTGTTGTAATCATTTCACCTGCGGAGGATAGAGAGATAAAAAATTAGAACGTAAGGTTCGATAATGAACTATAGCCGCATTTAGACCTAGCCCCTGATTGGATTCCAGAAGGAGTGGACCGATATTCCCCATTTTCGAATTTGAACTAAGCTTGGAAGAAATAATAAGATGGGCAAATTTCGGATGAAAACTAAATTTTCTGAAACGAATTTGGTCCAAAGAAACATGGGGTCTACAACCAATATTTCGATGAGGCACATTTTCACCGTGTAAAGTGTATACACCCTCATTAGCCATAAGGCTGAGGGTATAATTATCCTTTAAAAATTTCTAAAATTTTTATTATGGTTTACATAATCCGTTTTTAGAAATGTCGGTATAGGTCCACTTTTTGGTATGTTCCCTATATTTTCATTTCTAGTTACTGTCAATATAACTATGGTGGAGTGTATCCAAAGTTCGGCCCGGCCGAACTTACCGCTTTTTCACTTGTCATTTCTAGTACCTGTCAGTATATCTATGGTGGAGGGTACCCAAAGTTCGGCCCTTCCGAACTTAACGCTTTTTCACTTGTTCTACTTGGTCTTTCCATCTAATTCGTGGCCTTCCCCTTCTGCGGGAACCATCAGTTGCTCAGACCATAGAAGCATCGGTGGGCCATCACAATCTGTCTCCGATTTTCAAAACTGATGTCATTAGTTTTATTTATGGCGGTACCAAGGTATATTAAATCTTTGACTACCTCGAAGGTGTAGTTTTCTAGTTCCACAATTGGTCCAAGTCTACTGGATTCTGTTGATACCATCAGCGTTGATACCATCAGCTTGGTCTTCTCGCCGTTTACTGACAGACCCACTTTGGCAGACACCTTCTCAATTTGTTCAAAGGTGGCTGTTACCGCTCTCAATGTTCGACCCATTATGTCGATAACATGTGTTGTTTGGTGTACAGAGCGCCATTTCTGTTCACCTTTGCGTCTCGTATGACCTTTTCCAGTAGGATGTTAAAAAGATCACACGACAAACTGTCATCTTGTCTGAATCCTCGTTCGATATGGAAGGGGTCCGATAGGTCATTTCCTACTTTAACTACTGATCTTGTGCCACTTAAAATTATCCTGCATAGCCGTATTAATTTTTTTTCAATGGTGGATTTGCCAGGTCTGAAGCCGCATTCGTATGGTCCAATAATGTCATTGACCATTGGCTTTAATCATTCACACAGCACACTGGATAACACTTTATATGCGATGGGAAGGAGACTTATTCCTCTATAGTTCGCACATATCGTCTTGTCTCCTTTTTTGTGCACGGGACACAGGATGCTGAGTTTCGAATTATTGGGCATGCATTCATCTAGCCAACTTGTACTAATCAGCTGGTGCATGCTCCTGACCAGCATCTGACCACCAGTCTTGAGTAGTTCGGCTGGTAATCCATCGGCTCCTGCTGTTTTATTGTGCTTCAGCTGATAATTTGCTTTTCTGGCCTCATCTTGGCTAGGTGGTATACAATCTATACCGTCACCTCTTATTGGTTCTGGGGTATCTTCTTCAACGCCACTATTTGATACCAGAAGCTTTTCAAAATGCTCCTTCCCGATCCACAACACCCTGTCTGTATCTGTCACCAGGTTTCCTTCTTCATCTCTACAGGAGGATGTACTTGCACCAAAGCCTTCGGTTTGGTGTTTTACTCGTTGGTAAAATTTCCGGACTTCATTCTGACTCCTGTACATCTCACACTCACGTTTTTCTTGTTCTTTCTTCTTTTCCTTTTCTCCCGATAATTCTCCATCACGTTACGTGTTGCTACTGTCGGCTGGGTTGCCCTATACGCTGCGTTTTTCACATCAGTAACATTACGACACTCCTGATCGTATCATGGGTTTCTTGGTGGTGATTTTTTTTGTTACCCAATTGTTCTTTTTGCTGCAGAGTGTAGGGAGTGGGCAATTCTTTGCCATTATGCTTCTATACTATTATCGGGACAAGAAGTGTTTTCTTCAAGAAAATGGGTACGTTGAGCGGAGTAGGCCTTGGCTACCAATTGTGTTTGCTGCTTTTGACGGTCGAGTTTCCGTGTTGTGTTAGATCGCACCTTTGCTGCTACATTAAGTCGGGTGCGTACCTTGGCTGCCACAAGGTAATGGTTCGAATCGATATTCACTCCTCGGATCGATCGGACGTCTAAAACACTGGATTAATGCCTTCCGTCTATCACAACATGATCATTTTGATTTCTCGTTGCTTGATCAGGAGAGATCCAGGTGGCCTTGTGTATATCGAGATGCTTGAATCTGGTGCTGCTAACTAACATTTTTTTTTTGCTGCAGCGAAGTCAATCAGCCTCATGCCGTTGTCTGATGTTTCTTCATGGAGGCAGAATTTTCCGGCGGTGGGGCCAAAGATCTTTTCCCTTCCGATTTTTGCATTAAAATCTCCTAGCAGAATTTTAATGTCATGACCAGGGCATATGCTGTTTCTAGGCGCTCGTAAAATATGTCTTTGGTCTGTTCATCTTTATCTTCGGTCGGAGCATGGGCGCAAATGACACTGATGTAGAAGAACTTCGCTTTTATGCGGATTATAGCAATTTGCTCATCTACTGGAGTAAATCTGGATACGTGGTCTTTTATTCTCCTGTTAACCATAAAACCGCAGCCAAATTCGTGTATCGTTTCATGGCAGCTATATACAGGGCGTAATCGTCTGATTTACTTACGCCTGTCCCTTTCTATCGCATTTCCTGTAAGGCGAACACTGCGCCTGTTCTGTACAACGTGCGCACCTTCCAAGTGCAGATTCGCAGATCGTGGTCCGTAATACGTTTGCCGGGGTCGTCAACATTAGTGGGGTTTGGTTTTCTTTTTCTTAGCTTTTTGATAGTAGGTAGGGTTTTCCGAGAGTGGGCAACTAACCCGACGTCTCAACCCATTTCCTTATAGTTCTTATGGGTGAACTCGCGGTACATATTAGCTCACTATTTCATCGGGTGATGAGAATAGCTCCCCAGGTGGCACCGCGGGGAGGTCAGTGTCCACAATTAAAATGAAAGAGGGACCAAGATAAGCCTGGACTTCGCCATGTTAAAGCCAATCAGAGCCGTTGCTTGGTATCTATCATCCCCTACGCCACCCTAGTTAAAAATATTCTAACAATAAATTTACATTGAAAACATGACAACTCTCCCAGATCTTAAAATATGTCAAATACCGTCCACCAAAAAATTAATAATCTTAAAGTGCAATCATGATTTATCAGAATTCATTTTAACCTACTTTAAATTATTGTAAAACAACAATATTTCCCTTTATCTTTGACCTTCATTAAAACACACAACACACAGAGGAAACATGACCCGCATCACACTTTTGTTGTTTTTTCGCTTTTAAATTGTCCAATATTTCCCCAGCATTATTATGAATTCTTTATGATTTTTCAGTTGAAATCAATAAAATATTCAATTCATTTACATGTGTTTGCAAAAGAAATGAGAAAACAACAACGACCACGACAATAAAGACACCAACAACAACAAATGTACAGCAACAAAATGATGATGAAAAACATCCTTATTGATGATAAAAATGAGAGCTGTGATGAGAGAGGGCGGGAAAAGCAAAAAAATCATTTTCATTTTTTCCTTCGTTCCGGCAAATAAATAATTTATGCATACAGCCATCAATGGGATGCAATGGTGCGTTGAAGGGAGGAAGAAAAAAATATCCTTTTGCAAAAAAAAAAATCAATGAAATAAAATGCGATAATGGTGCACAAAACGAACGATGAAAAAAACGGAATTCGTTTTTTTAAACTTTCATATTAAAGGGCAACACACAAACAAAAACGTTTTCCAATTGTAATGATGGAAAACATTCATCGAAGATATTGGTTATGTATTTGACCTTGAAAAAGAAAAAATAACAATTATGACGTCTGTTATATTACTTGTGAGTTGTCACTGTGGGTTAAAAAAATATATATATTAAAAAAAAAAAAAAATATATATATATATATATATATATATTAGAAGTAACCAAAAAAAAAAGAAAAAACAATAAAATCGTCGTTAAGTTTGGCCAAACTATTAGCACAATCATAAAGTAGCCACATAAAATACATAATATCGATAGGGAATTTTAAGGACTATGACATGGTGAAATATTCTCAGAGGAATCTGGAATATAAAACTACAGACAAAATGTATGGAAATTGAGGCTGGACTTTATGCATACCGAGAATGGTGAGTATTCTTTGCATGGGGGATATAGAGAAACATGGACTCATGTAAAAACCAGTGAGCGGAACAGTAGTCGGACGGGGCCGACCATATGATACCCTACACAACTTCCACGAAAAACTAACTTTCTGTTGATCTATATTCTGAGCTTGGGCAGTATTTCGTGATATTTGAACCATCTGGACCAATTAGAGGCCGACGATTATAACTAATGTTCATTACAGCCCTTCTAATTACTTGTCCAGATTCCCTTCCCTTTTGTTGTGATATTTTTATTCCCATTGGAGCCTATAGATCGACTCGAAAAAACACAAAAAATTAAGTTTTCGGTCCACTTCATCATAATATAATTATCTGATCATAACCGAAAATTGTAGGCGTTATCCTTGACCATAACTGGAACTTCATGGAACATATTTCCGCGCTCTAGTGTAGTAAAGGGTTACTAAATAATATCTGAATACATAAGCATCTGAGTACATACGACCATATAATTGGTATCAATTTAAAGATCAACCACTGCCCTTGGATATACCAACAACTTTTCGGGTCTATGTCCTTCAAATTTTGTAATTTTTCACACAAAAGTCAGGGTCCATTTGACCATCTAAATATTGACCGATCCTTATCAAAACAGGCATGCTTATTCTTTGGCCCGATCCCCTTCTCTATGTAAAAAATCGCGATGTTTGGGTCATAATTGCGGCGTCTAGAGCGACCAGAAAAACCGATAAAAATTAAGTATTTGGTCCATTTCATCCCCTAGATATTAACCGATCTTTACCAAAATTCATTGGCCAGAACCCATTCTACTTGCCAAATTTCGTGAAGATTGGTCCATAACTGTGGCCTGTATCGTGTTTACAATTTATAATGGACAGACGGACCGACGGACGGACATACATGTCTAGATCGACTCAGCTAGTCGAGATATGACGATCGGTGGGTCTAGGACCAATATTTCGCGGCGTTACAAACTCTTGGGACTGCACAAAGCTATAATACCCTGACAACATAGTTTTGTAGGGTATAAATATACTACGAAGAAGTTGTTTACCCAACAGGGTCACGTAATGTGAACCTTACTTCAGTTGGAAAATACCTATATAGGGGCTGAATATTTATCAGGGTTAAAACGATAGATGGACCGATATTTTTATACACTCCATCATAGTATAGAGGGTATATTAATTAAGTTCGAAGATGGACTATACTGTCCAAGTTTAGGCACATCCCCCATATAAGGATACCCGCCTATTTTCGATATTTTAGGGTTTTTGAGCGGGCTTTTCAACCGAATACTCTGAAATTTGGTACATTAGGTTCCTTTTGGGTACCAAGTATCTCCTCTAAAAATGTATTCATTCCGCTTTCTAAGGATATCGTGATAAAAAGTTCGAACCTGACGATAACGAAATATACCGGCCAGCATTTAGGCATCTCCCCTATATAATAATACCTCCTAAGGGAAAGAATAGATACAAAAATAAAGTATTGGGTTCGAAATTGACATATATCGGTCACTAATTGGGCATAGCCCTAATATAATGATAATCCGAAATATTCGCTAATTCCCGGCCGAACTTAATACTTTTTTCACTTGTTTGTTTTAGAAAGAGTGATTCCCATCCAATAAAAATACAAAATAACGTCTGAAATCCTCATGGAAACACAAAATGGTCTTATCATATTGATAGAAGATTTGCCAACCAATGGGAGCGCAAAGTATCGAATCACAGCTAATTCGATTAAAAAATCGATAAAAAAAAATCCCCAATATGCGGAATCGTCACATGAAGCTATTCGGAAACGTTGGCTAATATTGATAATTTTTAATAGGGAGATCATATACTCAGTGGGAAACCATAATATTAAATTTGAGCCAATTTGGTTCAAAATACCACAAACTACCCAAAATTGTCTAGTCTAAGAATAATTGGAACTGGTGTCTTAAGGATGTACCCTCCTGTCGCTGTTATAAGGGTGACATTATGACCAGTATAAATATTCTTCCACTGTGTGCAGCTTACCAACGACTGATCCATTGCTTTATAACAGGACAACAACATTTATTTATATCTAAAAGATGCAACTTGAGGGCTCTTGACTTTACAGAGCCACCAAAACTGCTCTACGGTCTGTTCTGGTTATGTCCTCTGCTTATACATGGCCTTATGGCTTGTCATGCTGTTGATTTTGGAGAACTGGTAACATTCTTCTTCTCAGAGGGAGGAGTAATCACTCAGTCATATTTTCTAATGGGGAAGAGATGAAATAGGGAGTTATGATTCACCTTTGCTGGATCCCTTGTCTGGAAAAATGTGGTTGACTAATAATAGGTTTGTCCTCGATTCGCGCATTTATTTGGATCTGTCAATGTTACGTCACCGATTCATGAAGTCTAGAATTTTTCTAATGCTTTTCCTGAGTCCATCACAGGTGAACTGTTTTTGCTGTAGAAGAAAATGTGTAGTGTATAATATTTTGACGATGGCGTTGGCAACGAAGACGCATACGGCGAATATCATGATGGCACGCTGAGGGATGTACAAACGCAGCAGGCAGCAACATAGCTCCTACCATGGTAGTCCTGTAGTCGGCTGAGTCCTGAAAAGGATCGGAAATACACCAATCCCTAACATATATGGCATCTCATGGAAGTTATCCTGTGTCGGATGCGGTATCCCTAAGAGCTGCAACAATGGTCCACTGCTGTTTTCTATTCCAGCGCGAACTGAAAGGGTTCGGGCCGACATCTATGGGTATAAAGTATCTGAGGTGACAGCCTATAGTGGGAGATTTTCCGTTAGTCATGCCAGTGCATTGAACCGGATGCCGTGGGAATGATATTTTTTGATTAATAAATGTAGTGTGAACATTCTAAAAGAAATTATTGCTAGCAACTGAGAAGTTATAATTTTTATATTAACCAATAATATGGAATGCTAAGTTCTTTAGTGGGGAATTCAGAAAATGAGAAGCAAACCAATAAGGAAAGTAGTAAAGTCGGACTGGGCCGACTATATAATACCCTTCACCACTTTGGGTATATTGTAGATATGTATCCTTACAATTGCATGCCAATGTTCCCTTGAAGGAACACATTCATGTCTTTCTGCGACCTATTATAAATTTATTTCATTCGGGCAGTTTCGTGTAAATCGAAGGGACTTTGGTGCACTATTTACCTTTAAACGGACGGATAATATATGTGGGAGCTATATCGAAATCGGAACCGATCTTAACGAAACTTAACACGCATCACTCTAGACTTTATTTAGTACGCTATGCCAAATTTCGTGCAAATCGAAGGATATATAGGGACTTTGGCGCACTATTTACCTAAAATCGGACGAAAATATATAGGGGAGCTATGTCTAAATCTGAACCGATTTTTATGAAATTTAGCACACATTTTCTAAACTTAATTCAGTACGCTGTGTCTAATTTCGTGGAAATCGAAGGATATTTAGGACTTTGGCGCACTATTTACTTAAAATCGGACGAAAATATAAATGGGAGCTATATATAAATCGGAATCGATTTTCGGGAAACTTAACACACATCACTCTAGGCTTAGTTTAAGACGCTATGCCAAATTTCATTGAATTCGAAATATATGTAGGTACTTTTGGTCACCATTTACTTTAAATCGTACGAAAAATATATAGGAGCTATATCTAAATCTGAACCGATTTTTCCCAATTTCAATAAGGTTCGTCCATGGGCCAAATAAATGAGCTGTGCCAAGTTTCATTCAATTTGAATCAAAAATGCGACCTGAACTTAGTTTACAATTTAACATGGACAGACGGACAGACGGTCGGACGGACGGATATGCATAAATCGACTTAAAAAGTGATTATATGCATATTCTGAAAAGAAACCATGTGTCTATCTCGTTTGCTTCTGCCTCTTCATAGTTCATTCGACGGCGATATTCACCATCAATGCAGATGAGCCCATAGATCTTTCGGATCTGCCTCATCTGCTTGTGTAAGTACCCATGCTTGTGATCAATATAACAGCACGGGTAGTATCAGTGTCTTCTTGAGTGTAAGTTTGGCATAGCCGTATTAATTTTGCAGGAATGCCGAACGCAGACATGTCAGACATTTAGCTCCCATATATATTTTCGTCCGATTTAAGGTGAATGGGGCACCAAAGTCCCTATATATCATTCGATTTGCATGAAATTTGGCACACAGTTCTGAATAAGGTCCAGAATTATGTGTGCCATGTTTCGAGAAAATCGGTTCAGATTTAAATGTAGCTCCCATATATATTTTCGTCCGATTTAAGGAAAATGGTGAACCAAAGTCCCTATATACCATTCGATTTGCACGAAATTTGGAATAGAGTACTGAAGTAGGTCCAGAATGATGTGTGCCAAGTATCGAGAAAATCGGTTCAGATTTAGATATAGCTCCCATATATAGTTTCGTTCGTTTAAGCTAAATGGTGCACCAAAGACCATTTTTTTATCATTCGATTTGCATGAAATTTGGCACACAGTTCTGAATAAGGTCCAGAATTATGTGTGCCATGTTTCGAGAAAATCGGTTCAGATTTAAATGTAGCTCCCATATATATTTTCGTCCGATTTAAGGAAAATGGTGCACCAAAGTCCCTATATATCATTCGATTTGCATGAAATTTGGCATAGAGTACTGAATTAGGTGCAGAATGATGTATGCCAAGTTTCGAGAAGATATTGCTCCCATATATAGTTTCGTCCGATTTAAGGTAAATGGTGCACCAAAGTCCCTATATATCATTCGATTTGCATGAAATTTGGCATAGAGTACTGAATTAGGTGCAGAATGATGTATGCTAAGTTTCGAGAAAATCGGTTCAGATTTAGATATAGCTCCCATATATAGTTTCGTTCGTTTAAGCTAAATGGTGCACCAAAGACCATTTTTTTATCATTCGATTTGCATGAAATTTGGCATAGAGTACTAAATTTGTCCCATGGTACGAAGTCGACTTTAAATCTGCCCGATTGAAATTAAATTTATCATAGGTTGCAGAAAGTCTTGCGTATGTTCCTGTTCTGGAAGATATTGCATTTATAGCTTGCTTGCTGTCCGTAATAATATTTACTGTATTTTGTCTTTGGCTTGAAATTAACCAGTTAAGACACTCTGTTATAGCTTGAACCTCCGCCTGTAAGATCATGCTGTGATCTGTAAGACGAAGAGAAATTTCGGTACCCGGTTCTACGATAAAAAGTCCCAGTCCAGTGTTTCCTCCTAGTCGAGAGCCATCCGTTTAGCAACAGTTGCTAGGCGGCATCTGAACTAGTGTTCCGCTATTCCATTGTTCTCTATCTGGTATTGTAGTTTCGCACCGTGTCTCTACTCTCGTTTCAGGTATACGGTCTGAATCAAAGATATTGAAAGTCGACTCATTTGTTGCCTGTAAAATGTTTTTATGGGGTGTGCACTCTTCCATTGCTTTAAGTCTCAAAGCTGCAACCGCCGCTTCATATTTTATTTGGATGTCTATAGGATCTATATATAATATTGTCTCCAAAGCCCTAGTTGGTGTTGTACGCATTGCTCCACATATTCCTAGGCAAAACGTTCTTTGAAATTTCTGCAACGTTTTTACGTTACATTTTTAGACATTTTTATGTTAGAATTGGTCTAATAACGCTCTTATATATCCAGTGTATCATCTTTGGATTGAAACCCCATTTAGAGCCTACGGCTCTTCTGCAGAAACACCAGCATATTTGGGCTTTGTCAGCCCTTTGATGTATGTGGTTTCCATTTAAGTTTCTTGTCTAGAATTACTCCGAGATACTTAACTTTTTTTGATATGGCTATCGTTTTGTTTTGGAAGATGGGCTCTTCGTACTGACATATTTTTGTCTTTCTAGTAAAAAGACATATCTCCGTTTTGTCCGTATTTAAGTTTAATCCCCTTGGTTTTGCCCAATCGTATTAGATTCTTTCCACAGGAGCGGTGACAGAATCCCTCCCTGTTGTGTTCCCTCACCTACTTTGTCTCTGATTGTTATGTCATGTATACTACAGCTTATCCATCTATTCCTTAGCATATAGTTGACCCAGTCTATGATTGCCCGTTCCACTTGGAAGGTATCTAGGGATTGGATAAACGTATTAGTGCTGACATTGTTGAAGGCTCCTTCAGTGTCAATGCATACCGCTAAGGTATACATCTTCTCAGCGAAGGTGCCCTCAATATAGTGTACTACCTCATGTAAAGTGGTTTCCACTGATCTCCCCTTTACAGACGGATGTTGTTTGTATTTCAGCGTATCATTGGGTATACTGCTCTTTATCATGGTGTCGATTGTACGTTCCATGGTTTTGAGTAGGAAAGAAGTTAGGCTTATTGGCCGATATGATTTTGGTGTGACGTAATTTGCCTTGTCGGGCTTGGATATGAAGACTACCCTACTTCCTGCCAGGCTTTCGGTGTGTACGTCAACCTTAAGCAACCATTAAAGAGTGCAGCTAGATGTGGTGACAAAAATACCGCCTCTTTTTGTAACAACGCGGGAAAGGCGTTATCTGGTCGTGCCGCTTTCAATGGTGAGAGTTTTTTAGGGCGTCTAGCACCATTGACTTGTCAATAATTGGTTCCTCTGATCCTTATTCCCTATTTGTCATGACATCGTCCATTGTCGATGTGGTCGATGGGAAGTAGGCATTCATTAGGAACCTTAGTGCTTCCTCGATTGTTTCTATCCTATTACCCTCACCATCTACCATAGTTTCGGTCTTGGGTCTTGGATAGAAATTTCTTGATTTTTGCAACGTCGTTGACGCTATCTACCTGTTCGCAGAACAGCTTCCAGGAGTTGCGTTTGGATGTTCTTGTTAATTTATTATATTCTTTCTGTTTATCATGGAAGTTGTCCCAGAATACTGCGGATTTTTTTTAGGCGTGCTCTGTTGTAAAGCCTTCGGACCTCTTTTCTTCTCCCCTGTCATCCATGGTTTTTCAAAGGCAGATCTCCTTTCTCGAAGAGGACAACTTCCTTCGAAAGACTTTATAATTCCGTGGAATAGTAACTTGGATAATTTAGCCTGTCCCATAGGTTCGTTATAAGTGATTTCTATTATATCTATAAATATTATTCCTTGAGATTTACTATCCGTCCTTCCCCATTTAGCAGCTTGCCCACAAAATAACTTTTTATTACCACTGTGCACTATAAACGGACATGGACAATAGTTATATTTGCCATAACTTTCTGATTTAATATTGAATATAATGTTGATATCACAGAAAGCAACGATAAAACAACATTTGCAAAAAAAAAAACAAAACAAAACTGCAAAAGTTTACATAGATATGAAAGCGGGCAAGCAAGCAAACAAAGCACGCACACCACTAACCTTGAGCACAAATGTTGCACAAACTTTTAAAGCAAATAATAAACGTAATGCAAATATGTATGTGTGTATGTAGAGCAAACCAACACGGTGGATTGCAACTTGGATCAATATTGATTTTATATTAAATATACAGACAATATGACGGCAAAGTTTTTAACTTTTTTCTTTTGCATTTTATAATAAATAGGTTCATAATTAATTACAAAGGGAGAAGTGGAGAAAAAATTAATTAATGAGGGTCATCGAGATAATGTAATAAAGAAAATGAATACAAACAAGTGAAAAAGCGTTAAGTTCGGCCGAGCCGAACTTTGGATACCCTCCACCATAGTTATACTGACAGATACATGCAATGAAAATATAGGGAACATACCAAAAAGTGGGCATATACCGAGAATTCTACATGCCGATTTATGTAAACCATTATGTACACCAAATACAAACTTCAACAATTTTTAATGGGGATTTTTCCTAAAATCTGTAAGATCCAAAAAGTGAACTAACATGGTAGAGTATAAAATCCTCAAACTACTGTAATTTAGATTACAAAGTTATATGAGGCTATGCATAAAGGGGGACCAATATTGATTACATAGTGTAGGAAATAGTGAATATTTGGGGATTTCACTATATGTGGGCAATGCCTAATTAATGACCGGTATATGAACCCAATATTTTAATTGTTTATCTCAATTCTTTCCTTCAGGAGGTATCTCTATATTGTGGAGATGCCTAGATGTCTGACGATATATTTCATTTTTGTCATTTTTGAGCTTTTTATCACAATATCTTTAGAAGGCGGAATGGATGACGGATGGCTAAAACGTTTTTGTGGGGTAAAAATTGACTATTGTGGCTCAAGAACCCCAAAATACCGAAAATTGGGGATACCCTTATATGAGGGCTACCCAATAAGAACTCAAATTACTAAATTACAGCCAATTCGGTAAAAAAAATCCGGTAAAAACCCCTCAAAAACTGGAAATTGGGAGGAACCGTTATTTGGGGGCTACCAGAAAAAGTGGACCTAAAGTTATAATTTTTAGTTGAGAAATTTGGTATCCATAAAGAGCCCAATTTACCAAATTTCAGGGGATTTGGTTGAAAAACGCGCTCAAGAACCCCAAAATACTGAAAAGATGGGGGTACTCTTATATGGGAGGCATGCCTAAACGTGGACCGATATAGCCCACCTTCGAACTTGACCTGCCTGCAGTCAAAAGACGACTCTATGCAAAATTTTGGCGTTCTATCTCAATTAGACGCTAGAGTGATTACAACAGACAGACGGACATGCCTAGATCGTCATAGAATTGTACGCTGATCAAGAATATGTATACTTTATAGGGTCGGAAATGATTATTTCGATGCGTTACAAACGGAAAAACAAAACTAATATACCCTCTCTACTATGGTGGAGGGTATAAAAAGGGGGTTATATGGGGACTACCCCTCCACATACTGTGGTGGAGGGTATAAAAAGTAAGGAAAGTAGTAAAGTCGGACTGAACCGATTTTCACGAAATTGAAAACACATATTTCTAGACTTAATTCAGTATGATATGCCAAACTTCGTGCAAATCGAAAGATATATAGAAACTTTGGTGCACTATTTACCTAAAATCGGACGAAATTATATATAGCAGCTACATCTAAATCTGAACCGATTTTCACGATATTTAAAACTCATCGTTCTAGACTTATTTCAGTACGCTGTGCCAAATTTCGTGCAAATCGAAGGATATATAGGGACTTTTTTGCACTATATACCTAAAATCGGACGAAAATATATCTACTAAATCTGAATCGATTTTCCCGAAATTTAAACACATCTTTCTAGACTTAATTCAGTATGCTATGCCAAGTTTCGTGCAAATCGAAAGATATATCGGGACTTTGGTGCACTATTTACCTAAAATCGAACGAAAAAATATATGGGATCTATATCTACTAAATCTGAACCGATTTCTAGGAAATTCAAAACACATCGTTGTAGACTTAATTCAGTACGCGGTGCCAAATTTCGTGCAAATCAAAGGATATATAGGGACTTTTGTGCACTATTTACCTAAAATCGGACGAATATATATATATGGGAGCTATATATAATAAATCTGAACCGATTTTCACGAAATTTAAAAAACATCGTCCTAGGCTTAATTCAGAATGCTATGCCAAATTTCGTGCAAATCGAAGGATATATAGGGACTTTGGTGCACTATTTACCTAAATTCGGACGAAAAGCTATATCTAAATCTGAGCCGATTTTCAGGAAATTTAACATACATCGTTCCAATCTTAATTTAGTACGCTATGCCGAATTTCGTGCAAATCGAAGGATATACAGGGACTTTGTTGCACCATTTACATAAAATCGGACGAAAATATATATGGGAGCTATATCTAAATCTGAACCGATTTTTCCCAATTTCAATAGGGTTCGTCCTTGGGCCAAATAAGTGAACTGTGCCAAATTTCATCCAAATCGGATCACAAATGTGACCTGTACTTTGTTAGCAAAAATACATGGACGGACGGCCGAACAGGCGGACATGCATAAATCGGCTAAAAAAGTGATTCTATGCATATTCTCAAAAGGAACGATGTGTCTATCTCATTTCCTGTTACAACCATATGCACAAAGTCATAATACCCTGTACCACAGTGTGGTGAAGGGTATAAAGATACGTATTAATATTTTCATTTCATAAATATAAAATAGGTAAACCCCCATCTATGATTGACACTTAAAATTAAGATATTTTTTTCAATTTCGTTTAATTGGTGATTCGTAATTTTTCTTCAAATTTTCTAATTACTAATTTGTTATAAACACAATTTATTCTTTGCAAAGTATTGTGTTCATACCCAATTACATTTGCAGCATATAAATACATTCTGTTCATTGCATTTGTATTCGTATAACATTCCAATTGCTCGGCAATCAATTGTTTTGTTTTAATTAATTTCATTTTTACTTTTGAAAGTTTTTTGAAGCTGTTGTGCGTCTGTGTGTGTTTTATTCTTCTTTCCATAAAAATGTAATTTAAAAAATTCTTGTGTTTTTACATTATTTTCTAAAGTGCTATGGGCATTATCCAATAGTTTTATAATGAATCAAGAATGTTTTGCAATGAACTATGAATAATAGTACAGATGATGATGATGATGAGATGATTGTGAAATTGATTCGATAGTATTGTGTTATAACTTCTATACAATTAAATTATCAGAAATGTTATGGTAAATTGCAAATGCAATAATATAATTTTTTATTGCTTAAGGAATTAGAAACTAAACAAAAAAATATTAAGAAAAATTAAATTGTATTTTTTCTTGTTGAATGTGGCAATAAAATTGTAGTTATAAATTAGATATATATTTTGTTAAGACAAATTGGGCAAGAAAAATATTTAACACATTGAAAGGAATTTTAATTTTTTTGCAAATGGGCAAATATAGGTCAGAGTTCAATGTTTAAGGAAGTTTGACCTAGAGCAACCCCTACCCAATCTTCTGAGACATGCATGGACTCAAACTCTGAGTCTGGACATGAAGACACAGCAAATACAACCGTGCTAGAAAGCCAAAGGAGCTTAGATTGTTGAGAAAGTGAGCAAGGACATCACCAAACTTCCTACAAAAAGAAACAAATATTTGGAGGCACAAAGCCGAAAAATAGCCAGAATGGACCGAAGGCACAAAATTGAAGAGCAAGCTTATGCTCAGAAGCATGAACCTCCACTTTCTCGGAACCGCGCAAAACCCGCGAATAGAAAAAGAGCTTCCTATTAGCAAGAGAAGGCATACCAACGCTGCATTCGAATCTTCCGTAAAATCCGGTTACTTCAAAATGACTAACCAGAAATCACCAACAAGGAAGACATCGGCAACGAATGTTAAGCAGCCACCATTTTATGCAAAGGTCGCCAGGAGGCACAGCAAGAACGAGCTCTGCTATGCGGTTATCGACAAACAGTGCGTCTGTCAAAGTAAAAAAAATCCATAACGAAGTGGAGGATGTGGTCAACAATACGATCATGGAGAACCTGTTGCAAGGGGGACACCATTGGTCTGAACAGCAGCAGTATCAAGGGGCTCTATTTAATGCTAGAGTTTAAGTCATCAAAGATCATGCAGGCAATGAGAAAACTATTGTCACAAATTGTCCCAATAACTAAGGCAATTACAAAAGACAACGGATTTCGTCTGAGGTTGGGACAGCATGTTTATGACAAACAATTGAAAAAGCGTTAAGTTCGGCCGGGCCGAACTTTGGATACCCTCCACCATAGATATACCGACAGGTACATGAAATGAAAATATAGGGAAAATACAAAAAGTGGACCTATATCGACATTTCTACAAACCGATTATGTAAACCATAATGTAAAATATAAAACAAATTTCAGAAATTTTTAATGGTTAATATACCATCAGCTTTATGGCTAAGGAGGGTGTATACACTTTGACACAGTTAAATGGTTCTAGACCCCATGTTTCTTTGGACCAAATTTGTTTCAGAAAATATTATTTCTTCCAAACTTAGTTCTAGTTCGAAGATGGGGTATATCGGTTCACTTCTTCCGGTACCTCCCACACAGGAGATAGGCCTAAATGGGGGTTATAGTTCATATATAGTTCATTATCGAAACTTACGTTCTATTTATTGATGTCGATATCCTCCGCAGGAGAAATGATTACAACAGAGCGTTAGAACCAAACCCAAAACGCGGAACAAATCAGATAACTATTTTAATATAAACCAGTAAGGAAAGTAGTAAAGTCGGACGGGGCCGACTATATGATACCCTTCACCACTTTGAGTATATTCAACAGATGAATCCTAACAGAAGTCGCATTTTTAAAGGACCAGTAAAATGAAATTGGAACCATAGACACGTCATTCTGCAACCGATACTAAATTGTTCATTTGGTCAGATATAGAAGCTATATCTAAATCTGCACCGATTTCAGGAAACTTAACAAACATCATTCTAGACCTAATTTGTTACGATGTGCCAAATTTCGTGCAAATCGAAAGATATATAGGGACTTTGGTGCACCATTTACATTAAATCTGACGAAAGTATATGTGGGAGCTATATATAAATCTGAACCGATTTTCAGGCAACTTTACACACATCATTCTAGACCTAATTTGCTACGCGGTGCCAAATTTCGTGCTTAAATCGACTCAAAAAGTGATTCTATGCATATTCTCAAAAGGAGCCATGGGTCTATCTCGATTATTTTTGCATGTTACAAACATATGCACAAAAACATAATACCCTGTACCAGAAAAAAGAATTTGGTTCAATAACCTCAAAACCTGGGGGCTACCAGAAAAAATTGACCAATATTTATAATTTATAGTGGAGAGATGTGTTACCTAATAAGAACTCGACGTACTAAATTACAGTCAATTTGTTCGAAAAATCCGATCAGAACCCCCAAAGTACCAAAAATTTTGGGGTACCGTTATATGGGTACTACCAGAAAAACTGGACCTATATTTATAATTTTTAGTGGAGTAATTTGGTACCCAATAAGAACCCAATGTACAAAATTTCAGCGAATTCAGTTATAAAACGAGCCCAAAAACCCGAAAATACCGAAAATTGGGGGTGCACTTATATGGGGGCTTTCCGAAAAAATGGACCTTTATTTATAATGTTTGGTAGGGAGATTTGCTACCCAATAAGAACTCAATGTACAAAATTTCAGGGAATTCAGTTAAAAAACGCGCTCAAGAACCTCAAAATACCGAAAATTTGGGGGTACCCTTATATGGGGGCTATGCGAAAAAATGGACCGTTATTTATAATTTTTGGTAGGGAGATTTGCTACCCAATAAGAACACAAAGTACCAAATTTCAGCGAATTCGGTCGGAAAATGCGATCAAAACCCCCAAAATACCGAAAATTGGGGGTAATCTTATATGGGGGCTATCCGAAAAAATGGACCTTTATTTATAATTTTTGGTAGGGAGATTTGCTACCCAATAAGAACTCAATGTACAAAATTTCAGGGAATTCAGTTAAAAAACGCGCTCAAGAACCTCAAAATACCGAAAATTTGGGGGTACCCTTATATGGGGGCTATGCGAAAAAATGGACCGTTATTTATAATTTTTGGTAGGAAGATTTGCTACCCAATAAGAACGCAAAGTACCAAATTTCAGCGAATTCGGTCGGAAAATGCGATCAAAACCCCCAAAATACCGAAAATTGGGGGTAATCTTATATGGGGGCTATCCGAAAAAATGGACCTTTATTTATAATTTTTGATAGAGAGATTTGCTACCCAATAAGAACTCAAAGTACCAAATTTCAGCGAATTCAGTTAAAAAACGCGCTCAAGAACCTCAAAATACCGAAAATTTTGGGGTACCCTTATATGGGAGCTATGCCTAAACGTGGACCGATTTTTTCCAATTTCAATAGGGTTCGTCCTTGGGCCAATTAAGTGAACTGTGCCAAATTTCATCCAAATCGGATCATAAATGCGACCTGTACTTTGTTAACAAAAATACATGGACGGACGGACAGACGGACGGACGGACAGACGGACAGACGGACAGACGGACAGACGGACATGCATAAATCGACTCAGAAAGTGATTCTATGCATATTCTCAAAAGGAACCATGGGTCTATCTCGATTATTTTTGCATGTTACAAACATATGCACAAAAACATAATACCCTGTACCAGAAAAAAGAATTTGGTTCAATAACCTCAAAACCTGGGGGCTACCAGAAAAAATTGACCAATATTTATAATTTATAGTGGAGAGATGTGCTACCTAATAAGAACTCGACGTACTAAATTACAGTCAATTTGGTCGAAAAATCCGATCAGAACCCCCAAAATACCAAACATTTTGGGGTACCGTTATATGGGTACTGCCAGAAAAACTGGACCTATATTTATAATTTATAGTGGAGTAATTTGATACCCAATAAGAACCCAATGTACAAAATTTCAGCGAATTCAGTTATAAAACGAGCCCAAAAACCCGAAAATACCGAAAATTGGGGATGCCCTTATATGGGGGCTTTCCGAAAAAATGGACCTTTATTTATAATGTTTGGTAGGGAGATTTGCTACCCAATAAGAACACAAAGTACCAAATTTCAGTGAATTCGGTCGAAAAATGCGATCAAAACCCCCAAAATACCGAAAATTGGGGGTAATCTTATATGGGGGCTATCCGAAAAAATGGACCTTTATTTATAATTTTTGGTAGGGAGATTTGCTACCCAATAAGAACTCAATGTACAAAATTTCAGGGAATTCAGTTAAAAAACGCGCTCAAGAACCTCAAAATACCGAAAATTTGGGGGTACCCTTATATGGGGGCTATGCGAAAAAATGGACCGTTATTTAAAATTTTTGGTAGGGAGATTTGCTACCCAATAAGAACACAAAGTACCAAATTTCAGCGAATTCGGTCGGAAAATGCGATCAAAACCCCCAAAATACCGAAAATTGGGGGTAATCTTATATGGGGGCTATCCGAAAAAATGGACCTTTATTTATAATTTTTGATAGAGAGATTTGCTACCCAATAAGAACTCAAAGTACCAAATTTCAGCGAATTCAGTTAAAAAACGCGCTCAAGAACCTCAAAATACCGAAAATTTTGGGGTACCCTTATATGGGAGCTATGCCTAAACGTGGACCGATTTTTTCCAATTTCAATAGGGTTCGTCCTTGGGCCAATTAAGTGACCTGTGCCAAATTTCATCCAAATCGGATCATAAATGCGACCTGTACTTTGTTAACAAAAATAAATAGACGGACGGACAGACGGACGGACGGACGGACAGACGGACAGACGGACATGCATAAATCGACTCAGAAAGTGATTCTATGCATATTCTCAAAAGGAACCATGGATCTATCTCGATTATTTTTGCCTGTTACAAACATATGCACAAAGACATAATACCCTGTACCACAGTGTGGTGAAGGGTATAAAAAGGGGTTATATGGGGACTACCCCAAAAAGGGGGCCTATATTTATAATTTTTAGTGGAGAAATTTGCTACCCAATAAGAACTCAAAGTACTAAATTACAGCCAATTCGATGAAAAAATGCGACCAAAACCCCCAAAATACGGAAATTTGGGGGTACCGTTATATGGGGGCTACCAGAAAAAGTGGACAGATATTTATAATTTTTAGTTTAGATATTTGGGACCAAATAAGAACCCAATGTTCCAAATTTCAGAGAATTCGGTTGAAAAACGCGACCAAAACCCCCAAAATACCGAAAACTGGGGGTACCCTTATATGGGGACTATCCGAAAAAATTTATCTATATTTATAATTTTTTGTGGAGAGATTTGGTACCTACTAGGAACTCAAAATACTAAATTACAGCCAATTCGGTGGAAAAATACGATCAAAACCCCCAAAATACTGAAAATTAGGAGGTACCGTTATATGGGGGCTACCAGAAAAAGTGAACCTATATTTATAATTTTTAGTGGAGTAATTTGGTACCCAATAATAACCCAGTGTACAATGTTTCAGAGAATTCAAATTTAAAACTAGCCCAAGCACCCCAAAATACCGAAAATTGGGGGTACCCTTATATGGGGGCTATCCGAAAAAATTGACCTATATTTATAATTTTTAGTAGGGAGATTTGCTACCCAATTAGAACTCAATGTACCAAATTTCAGCTAATTCGGTCGAAAACTGCGATCAAAACCCCCAAAATACCACAAAAGTGGGGGTACCCTTATATGGGGGATATCCGAAAATATGGACCCATATTTATAATTTTTAATGGAGAGATTTGCTATCCAATAAGAACTCAAAGTGCGAAATTTTAGCGAATTCAGTCAAAAAACGCGCTCAAGAACCTCAAAATACCGCAAATTGGGGGTACCCTTATATGGGAGCTATGCCTAAACGTAGACCAATTTTTTCCAATTTTAATAGGGTTCGTCCTTGGGCCAATAAAGTGACCTGTGCCAAATTTAATCCAAATCGGATCATAAATGCGACCTGCACTTTGTTAACAAAAATACATGGACGGGACATTATTTAATGCTATAGTTTGAGTCATCAAAAAAGCATGGAGGCCATAAGGAAACTAATCACACAAATTGTCCTAATAAATAAGACAAGTCTTTGTCCAACAAAAAGGACACCGCTGTTTATAAAATGAGAGGTCTTCCAATGGGAGGAAGACCGAACCACTTGTGGTGCGCCAATATAAAAATCTGTTTAGGCCCATCCTATTTCTGATCAAGACTTGGGGAAAAGCGCACTACGTGTCCAATGCAGTCTTTTCAAGAATGGGAAGGCAATGATTGGAATGGAGGATGCATTAAAGAATAGCTTGAAAAATACCCCAGAACATAAGTGAGGGATCCGAGGAGAAGTTAACCGCCGCCCAAGAGGAGGAGGACAATTGACAGATGTCATCCAGGTAAATCCCCATCAGAGTGAGATGGCAGCACTGGCTCTGATGAAGAGAAAGAAGATATACACATCTATTTAATACAGGATCCTTGGACTGATTAAACCAAGGTCTCCGGATTAAACCACATAAAATACAAACAATTTTATATAAACACAAGTTCCCGTCCAGGTTCCCAGAAACTGTATAATATCACAGCATCCCAAACCTTTAGTAGAATCCTTTCTTACTAATATCCTTGCTGGAATACCTACTAAGGTCTATTGGTTTAGTATCCTTCCATATCCGTGGTTGAGTACTTATTAAGGTCTATTAAAGTTTGAGAAGCACTTCTGCCGTCGCATGATGCTGACACGATAAATCGTCAAAATTAGTTGAGATTTTTACTTTAAATTTTAATGAGCCATTCTTGAATTAGTATAAGTTCAAGTTAAATATATTTTTTTAATCGAGATAAAGGGTACCCCTGAATTGGTCGGGACTTTTTATGAGTGCGTGTGCTTGCAAAATGTTTGCTAGTATTTTAGAACTCCGGTTGAGAAATTCGACATACCGAAAATAAGGAATATAGTAGGACTTAGAGTGAACATTTTTGGGAAGAAATTGTTCATTCAATTTAAAACATTGAAACTGTGGCGGGAACTTCATGTGGGGTCTATACTATAACATGGACCTATATTGAACAATTTCTTGGAATATGTCTATCGCCTTCCGATAATACGCAATGTTACATCCACTTCGATAGGAAAATGCGGTAAATGCTAAACATTGGCCGTCATATGTTAACAAATTGTCCTTTATAAATTTTTTTTAATGAATTTAAGTCTTTGAAACCGATCGTGTGCTATTTGATGGTAAGTTGGTAAAAGGAGAAAATGAAATGTCAATTATATACTCTCAGGTTGGAAATTTGAGTTAATAACGTGAATATAACGAAATCCTCACAATAAAAAAACCAACAATAGAAAAATACGAAATCCCTACACCAAATTGAATTCTTTGGAAATTATAATATTGTCGAATGAACCGACATAAGGATGTGTAAATGGAAATAACTAAAGGACTTAATTAGTAATACAGCAATTCTTTGTTCTGACATAGACAAAATCCCAAGATGGATTTTTCTATATCCTCTTAGTTTTCTAGAGCAGACCTTTTCACTGGCTTAAGTGAATATATACGAGATATTTTGTGAATCTGAGAAGATTCCAACCAAACTTATCATACGTTCGCAGTGATTTGTGAACTTTCATCTTAATACGATAAACATTCTGCATTTGGTGCGCAATATATATGCAATCGGGCTAAATCGTGTTCGGATTTAAAAGAAACTTAATACAATTTATTGAAGGCTCCATTAGGTACTGTGGGCAAAAGTTCTTCGCAATAGGACAAACTTTGTATATTTGGGACACCATTTAGATGCAATCGGCCGAAAATTTAAAATTTATATCAAAATCTGAAGTGATTTAAGCAAACAGTTAACATACTGAAATTATATATGGAAGATATATCTAAATCTGAAACGATTTTCGCCAATTCGCCAATCATCTGTGCCAAATTTCAAACGTCTCAATATCACCAGGCCCATTGGCGATATTCGGACCGACATTTTTTAAACATCTATCATGAGGTGCACATTCAAGATACCTTAAATCGGTCGGGACCTTTATATTGTATACCACGTAAAAATTTGCACCAATTTTGATAAAGTTCCGTGTTTTTCGCCAAATCGGTTAAGATGTAGATATATCCCCATGTATATATTCGGACGATTTCATATAAACGGCACATAAAATACTATGTTTCAACGTATCAAATGGTGTTTGTCAAGTTTCTTTATAGCTTCCAAATTTACAATGTCATAAAATTGATACAAGGAAGAATGGTAAACTTATATTTTGCATGTGCTGTAGAATGATGAGAGCTATAGGAACGATTTTCAAAAGAAGTTTGAATTTGAATCGATAATACAGTCCATATAATTTAATGTTTCAATATTATTCAATATTTAAATATTACCGCGACTGCGCTTTAAATTACCCATAACCTAACTTCAATTTTGAATATCATCGCTCGATAGAGCTCATTATTCATAGTTTCCTTCAATTTTCAGCATCGAACTAATAGTATATTTATTCTTGATCAGCGTAAAATTATATGATGATTAAAGTATATCCCTCTGTCAGTTGTAATCACTCTAGCGCCTAAATTAATTGAGATAGAACGCCAAAATTTTGCATAGAGATGTCTTTTGTCTGCAAGCAGGTCAAATTGGAAATCGGTGAAATTTCGTACGTTGTGTTCTTATTGGGTAACACATTTCTCCACTAAAAATTATAAATATAGGCCCTTGTTATCGGGTACCGCCAATTGGGTGTTTTGAGCCATTGGGTGTTTTGAGCAGATTTTCAACCGAATTCGATCAAAAATAGTACTTTGACTTCTTATTGGGTACAAATATATGCTGTTGTTATTGGGAATTTTCGGTTCTTATTGTGTAATAAATCCTTCCACTAAAAATTATAGCTTATTATAACACGATGTAATCAACAATAGTCACCATTTATGTTTAGCATAATAAATTTGTTCTAAAAACTACACTGTGTTGAGGATTTTATACACATGTTGCACCTTACCATGCACAATCAATAACGAATCACAATTTGGGGTTTTGAGATTTTAGGAAAAATCCCCATTTAAAAATGTTGAAATTTGTATTTCGTTTGCTTTTTGGCTTAAACCAATCGCTTGGTACAATTGTCGGTAAGGGTCTGAAGTCTCGACATTGCTAATAAATGTCAATACTCTATGGTGAAAGTATTAGAAATTTAATACCAGTAAGAAAAGCAGTAAAGTAGGACGGGGCCGACTATATAATACCCTTCAGCACTCTGGGTATATTCAATAGATGAATCCTAATAGACGCCGCATTTTGTGAAGGACCTTTAAAATGAAATTGGATCCATAAACATGTCATTCTGCAGTCTATACTAAATTTTTCATTTGGTCAGATATAGAGTTGCTTCTTAGCAAAAGGCTTAACTTTGGGTCGTTTGTGCACCATTTACATAAAATCGGACGAAACTATATCTAGGTGTACCATTTACATTAAGTCGGACGAAGTATATATGGGAACAATATTTAACTTTGAACCGATTTTCGTGAAACTTAACGCACATCATTCTAGACACAATTCAGTACACTGTGCCAAATTTCGTGCAAATCGAGAGATATATAGGGACTTTTGTGAACCATTTACATTAAATCGGACGAAAATATATATGGGAGCGATATCTAAATCTGGAGCGATTTTCAGGAAACTTAACACACATCATTCTAGACCTAACAAATTATCTCTGTCAAATTTCGTGCAAATCGAAAGATATATAGGGACTTTGGTACACCATTTACCTTTAATCGGAGGAAAATACCATTTACTTAAAATCGGACGAAACTATATCTAGGTGTACCATTTACATTAAATCGGACGAAAATATATATGTGAACTATATCTAAATCTGCATCGATTTTCGCGAAACTTAACACATATCATTCTAGACACAATTCAGTACCCTGTGCCAAATTTCGTGCAAATCGAGAGATGTATATTTGTGAACCGTTTACATTAAATCGGACGAAAATATATATGGGAGCTATATCTTAATCTTAACCGATTTTCAGTAGAGAGATTTGTTACCATATACGACTACAAAATACCAAATTGCAGCGAATTCGGTTGAAAAATGCGCTCAAGAACCACAAAATACCGAATATTGGGGATACCCTTATATCGGGGCTACCCAAAAAAATTGACCTATATACATATTTTTTTGTGGAGAAATTTGGTACCAATTAAGAACTCAAAATACTAAGTTACAGCCAATTCGGTGGAAAAATACGATCAAAAGCCCCTAAATACTGAAAATTAGGAGGTGCCGTTATATGGGGGCTACCAGAAAAAGTGGACCTATACTCATAATTTTTTGTGGAGACCTTTAGTACCCAATAAGAACCCAAGGTACCAAATTTCAGTGAATTCGGTTGAAAAACACGGTCAAGAACCCCAAAATACCGAAAATTTGGATATACCCTTATATGGGAGCTATGCCTAAACGTGGACCGATATATCCCATCTTCGAACTTGACCTGCCTGCAGACAACAGGCAACCCTATGCAAAATTTCAGCACCCTATCGCAATTTATTCAGAAGATAGCGTGATTGCAACAGACGGGCGGACGGACAGAGAGACGGACATTGCTAGATCGTCTAAGAATTTTACCCTGATCAAGAATATATATACTTTATAGGGTCGGAAATGAATATTTTAATGAGTTACAAACGGAATGACAAAATTAATATACCCTCCATACTATGGTGGAGGGTATAAAAATATAACCGTTTTATTTAACATTTTCCGAAAAAATTAGAAAAATGCAAATTTCTAACAATTATCTTTTATAGGCAAAACTACTTGACGTATCAATGCCAAAATTCAAATATCAGAAATTGGAATGTTTGCTATCAATTCTCATCAATAAATTTGTGTTCCTGTGGTTGGTTTACCATTATGGGCGCGGTCGTGACACTGTGCGTCGTGTCATTTGGACAAACGTATCTGGTAACATATATATAAATCTGATGAATCTGAACAAAACACGTCTTAATAGGCTCGATTTGGTAGCCGAAGAATCGTCAATAAAAAGGTCAGGTCCGAAAATTAGCTACATCGATCCCCATTTTCGGTATTTCTACCAGAGATAGTTTCTACCAGAATAGTTTCCAATAGCTTTGCGCTCTATTTTGCAGTATTTTTAGGTTTGGACGAACTCTAAGTCCTGCAAAGCTATAGGCCCAAATGGAATGACAATGGTCAGTAATATCAAAACCAAAATTTTGAAAACCAGACTTACTAATATCCTGCAATTTCGGATTGGAAATTGTGCACACACCTTTAAAAAGCGAACTGAATATAACTCGAAGTATGTAATTACAATTATTGGCTTGTTTCGCTGGGTGAATATGGGGAGAACACTTAGTATATCTCAGATCTAACAATATAAAAAATTATATTATTTGTAATAATTTCCATATGCAAATCATAAATGAAAATCTTATCATGTTTTGATTTCTTCGTTTATTTTTTTTTAGAAAAAAATTATTAAAACAATCACTGTAACCAATGGATATTTGCCATAACAAAACAATTAAACACGTGAAAAGAATAACAAAGAACAGGAATAACGAAAATCCCTATATGAGGATGAATCTCCCCATTCGCATGTTCGGGCATAACGTTAAACATAATTATTATTTCTTAACACAAAAACATGGTTGGCATAAGCAAGACATCCATTTCACTTTGTCGTGAAAAAAAAAAAATATTAAAAAAACTCCACGATATTGTGGAATGAAAATGGAGAACCCACAGATATGAGAATTTTTTTTGTGCTTTATTTTATTTATCTTTCTCGACACGTATAGAACGCATTAAACAAAGACACGAAACGCATTACACGCACCTCGCGTTTTACACACATGAACAGCGAAGAGGCGACAATCTTGTGGGAAGCTGATCGAATTGTCCACAAGGATGTTACTGCAAGGAACAATTTATTTTATTTTTTTTGGGGGGAGTTTTTTTTCTTTTGTTGGTGGTAGGTGGAAATGCGATAAATGTTATGTCTAGGCGACAATTTTCATAAAGTATCATAAATGTCAAAAAACAAAGAAGGAAAATAATGTCGTAAGGTCTGCTTGCATGCTCAGACACACATACGTATATATACGCCTTTTGTAAAATATCAAGAAAATTGTAAAGGCAAATCACACATCCATACAAAGATATACAATCTATGAACGTGAGATTTTTTATTTATTTTTTTGGTTGTTTCATATTTTTCCTCCTTGCGAAACAATAAACTGTATGTGTTGAGATATGAGTGCGTTGGTGCTCGTTCGTGACAGTGAGAGTAAACGATTTGTGCATGTAGATGTATGGGGGATAAGCAAATATTTGAAGTCAACTATTTTTGGATTGCTAAGTGTTGTCAATGTCGAAATGTTCCCAACGGGACAATTTATGGTCAATGGCAAATAAACATTAAAGAAATAAAAAAGTGTCAGTCTGAAAGATATATACCCTCAGCCTATGTCTTATTATCCGCTTTATATAAAGTATATGATTTTCTTGTCAAAGAGTTGACCAGGTTGGAGAGTTGGAGAGGATCTTGAAGAAGTTGGCATATTAGAATCTTAGGATTTGATTGATGTTAGCCGGTTAAGATATATATAAAGATCACATTTTTAAGTTCGTACAATTTCATGTCAATATTCCTTCGAAAAGGCGACGTCTTTTTGGAAACATATGTAAAATATACCCAAAGTGGCGAAGGGTATCATATGAACGTCCAGTCCGACTTTACTACTTTCCTTACTGTTTTTTATACCCTCCAACATATTATGGAGGGTATATTAATTTTGTTTTCCCGTTTGTAACTCATCGAAAAAAAATCGATGACGATTTAGCCATGTCCGTCTGTCTGTTGTAATCACTCTAGCCTCTAAACGAATTGAGATAGATCGCCAAAATATTGCACAGGGTCGTCTTTAGTCTGCAGGCAAGTTCGAAGATGGGATATATAGGTCCACGTTTAGGCATAGCTCCCATATAAGGGAGTACCAAATTTTCAATGTTTTAGGGTTATTGAGCGCAAACCGAATTCGCTAAAATTCGATACATTGGGTTCTTACTGGGTACCAACTTTTCCCACTAAAATTGTAAATATAGGTCCACTTTTTCTGGTAGCCCCCATATAAGGGTACAACTCCAATTTTCAGTTTTTGCGGGGTTCTGACCGAATTTTTCCATCGAATGGGCTGTAATTTTGTATTTTGAGTTCTTATTGGGTACCGAAACTCTCCACAAAAAAGTATATATTTAGGTCCATTTTTTCGGGTAGCTCCCATATAAGGTTACCCCCAATTTTCGGTATTTTGGGGTTCTTGAGCGCGATTTTCAGCCGCATTTGCTGCAATTTGGTATTTTGTAGTCGTATATGGTAACAAACTTCCTTACCAAAAATTATTAATATTCGCCTCCTTTTTGGGGTAGTCCCCATATAACCCCCTTTTTATACCCGCCACCATAGTATGGATATTGTCATTAATTTTGTCATTCCGTTTTTGTCATTCCGTGTCATTATTAATTTTGTCATTCCGTTTGTAACTCATCGAAATATTCATTTCCGACCCTATAAAGTATATATATTCTTGATCAGGATAAAATTCTAAGACGATCTAGCCATGTCTGTCCGTCTGTCTGTTGTAATCAATCTAGCGTCTAAACGAATTGAGATAGAGCGTCAAAATTTAGCATAGAGTCGTCTTTTGTACCATATCGGCTACATGGCTATATCGGTCCACGTTTAGGCATAGCTCCCATATAAAGGTACCCCCCAAATCTCGGTATATTGGTATAATTTGGTATTTTGTAGCCGTATATGGTAACAAATCTCCCTACTACAAATTATTAATATTGGCCCCTTTTTGGGGTAGTTCCCATATAATCACCTTATTATACCCTTCACCATAGTATGGAGGGTATATTAATTTTGTCATTCCGTTTGTAACTCATCAGAATATTCATTTCCGACCCTATAAATCATATATACTCTTGATTAGGGCAAAATTCTAAGACGATCTAGCCATGCCAGTGTGTCCGTCTGTCTGTTGTAATCACTCTAGCCTCTTTTGTCTGCAGGCAGTTCGAAGATGGGCTTTATCGATCCACGTTTTGGAATAGCTCATATATAAGGGTGCCCCCCAATTTTCGGTATTTTGGGGTTCTTGAGCGCATATTTCAACTGAAATCGCTGAAAATTGGTACATTGGGTTTTTATTGTGTACCAAATATCTCTACTAAAAATTATAAATATAGGTCCACTTTTTCTGGTAGCCCCCATATAAGGGTACCCCAAATTTCTGTATTTCGAGGTTATTGAGGGCGTTTTTCAAACGAATTCGGTATTTTGTAGTCGTATATGGTAACAAATCTCCCTACCAACAATTAATAATATTCGCCCCCTTTTTATACCCTTCACCCCACTGTGATATAGGGTCCGTCCGTCCATGTAATTTTGTTAACAAAGTACAAGTCGCATATGTGATCCGATTTAGATAAAATTTGGCACATTTCACTTATTTGGCCCAAGGCCGAAGCCTATTTAAATTGGAGAAAATTGGTGCAGATTTAGATATAGTTCCCATATATAGTTTCGTACGATTTTATGTAAATGATACCCTCCACCATAGTATGGAGGGTATATTAGTTTTGTTTTTCCGTTTGTAACGCATCGAAATAATCATTTCGGGTAGTCCCCATATAAGGGTACCCACAATTTTCAATATTTTGCGGATCTTGAGCGCGTTTTTTAACCGAATTCGCTGAAATTTGTTATTTAGCAGTCGTATATGGCAACAAATCTCCCCTCCAAAAATGATTGATATTCACCCCTTTTTAGGGGTAGTCCCCATATAACGCCCTTTTTATAACCCCCCCCCCCCCCCCCCCCCCCCCCCCCCATTGTATGGAGGGTATATTAATTTTGTTTTTTCGTTTGTAACTCATCGAAATAATCATTTCCGACCCTATAAAGTATATATATTCTTGATCAGACCATATAAGGGTACCTACCAATTTTCGGTATTTTAGGGTTCTTGAGTGCGGTTTTCAATCGAATTCGCTGAAATTTGGTACATTGGGTTCTTATTGGGTACCAAATTTCCCCACTAAAAATTATAAATATAGGTCCACTTTTCCTGGTAGCCCCTATATAGGGGTACCTCCCAATTTCTAGTTTTTGGTGGGTTTTGACCGGATTTTTTCACCGAATTGGGTGTAACTTTGTAATTTCAGTTATTATTGTGTAGCAAATCTCTCCAAAAAAAAATTATAAGTATAGGTCAATTTTTTCAGGTAGTCCCCATATAAGGGTACCCCCAATTTTCGATATGTTGAGGTTCTTGAGCGCGTTTTTTAACGGAATTCGCTGAAATTTTGTATTTGGAATATGGTAACAAATCTCTCCACAAAAAATTATTAATATTTGGATAAAAGAAAATTCAAACATGATGTTAATGAAATATATCAAACATGATGCAGACACTTTAGGCATCTCCTCAATATAGTGATAACTCCTGAAGGAAAGAATCGAGATAAATAATTAAAATATAGGGTTCAATATTGGCATATACCGGTCATTAATTAGGCATATCCCTCATATAATGATATCCCCAAATATTCACTATTTCCTACACTATATAAGCAATATAGTGTCGCCCTTTAGGCATAGCCTCATATAACTTTGTAATCTAAATTACAATAGTTTGAGGATTTTATACTCTACCATGCGTTATCAGTATCAGTCCACTTTTTGGATCTTACAGATTTTAGGAAAAATCCCCATTAAAAATTGCTGAAATTTGTATTTGGTGTACATAATGGGTTATATAAATCGGTTTGTAGAATTGTCGGTATATGCCCACTTTTTGGTATGTTCCCTATATTTTCATTGCATGTATCTATCAGTATAACTATGGTGGAGGGTATCCAAAGTTCGGCCGGCCGAACTTAACGCTTTTTCACTTTTTTTTTTTGAATGATACACCAAACACCCAATATTTGTCCGATTGCGACAAAATTTTGCACAGAGCACTGAATTAGGTACAGACTGATACCTGCGAGGTTTTGTTAAAATCGGTTCAGATTTAGATGTAGCTCATATATATAGTTTCGTCCGATTTTTTGTGAATGAAACACCAAACTCCCAATATTTGTTTGATTGAGCAAAATTTAGCATAGCGAATACAATTGAGGAAAAAATTATGTGTGATGAGGTGTGTTGAAATCGGTTCAGATTTATATATAGGTCCTATATATAAATTTTCGTTCGATTTTATGTAAATGTTGCACCGAAGAGCTTATGTTTGTTCGATTTACACGAAATTTGGCAGAGGGTATTAATTAAATTTAGAATGTTAACAAAAACAAATGGTGTATGTAACGGTAGCTCAATTAGGTACATGAGTTTATATATAGCTCCCATGCATGATTTTACTCTATTTCATACAAATGGTACACCAAAGAATCCAAACCTCCCCATTTGACAAACAGTTTTTCATTGATCTCAGAATGGTATGTGTATGGGGTTTTTTTCAATTGGTTCAAATATATATCTAGCTAGCACATTTAATTTCGCCCGATTCCATCTCACTGGTCCTCTAAAGATTCTATAACTGTTCTATTTACAGGATAATATATATATGAATATCTCTTGTATGTACACAAAGTGGTGAAGGGTATCATATAGTCGGCCCCGTCCGACTTTTGAAACTATCCTTACGGGTTTATATTAATATAGATATCTGATTTGTTCCGCGTTTTGGGTTTTGTTCTAAGACTCTGTTGTAATCATTTCTCCTGTCCTAGAACTTAAGGGAACCCCACCCATTCTCGATTTTAATTTTTCAAGATTTTCAATGGGCTGGTAAATCAATACCAATGCTTGTTAAGGTTTGTAACTTTGCACATATATAATTGAAGATTTAAAAGAGAAGAAAAATAATTTATTTTGTTGTTGTTTTTTGTATTAAAGAAAAGTATTTTTGATGGCGGGCATGATAACTCCTCACTGGAACATCGGAATCCGAAAATTCCAACGGTGTTAGAAAGAGTACACGTCTGGCTCTCGTATTAGGATTATTGACTTCGCTCTAAAATTAACAAAATGGCGGACCTTTGAAAAAATATTTTTGAAAAATCGTCGATTTTTTACGAAAAACCAAGTTAAAAAATAAGGAAGATCTTCACCGATTAGCTTTATCCTAGTTCATACGAGAGCTATACACTCCCAGAGAAACGTTGCAAAATTTGGAACCGATTGGATTATTAGTTTTTGAGTTATCGTGTTCGCAAAAAAATGTTTAGAGAAAAACGCATTTAAAGTTTGAGAAGCCCTTCAGCCGTCACTTGATGCTGAAACAATAAATCGGATATATCTTCAACAGTTCTTAAGATTTTCACTTGAAATTTTGAGGATATCAGTGTAGATAAAATCAACAAAAATTTTGACCCCGAACTTAAGGTTCGATAATGAACTATATATGAACTACACACCTACCTACAGATTTTCGTTATACCTGTCAGTATACCTATGGTGGAGGTATCCAATGTTTGGCCCGGCAGAACTTAATGGTTTTTCACTTGTTTTTTCTTCTTCTTGTGTAGTAATGGGAAGTGGTTTAAGGAGTATACTGATTAGATGTTAAATCGCTTCTGATTTTATTGAAAATATAAATTCACTTATGTGCTACACTGTCATAGAAATCTTAGGGTGTTGCTTGTACCTTGCTGAGTGCATTATCAGTTAGGCATTGCCTTCATTATTGATGCACCCCAGCAGCTCACACAAGCATTATCACTTACACGCACTTATTTATGAAAATATATTTATGCACTCATATTTTTATAAACAGGAATATTAAACAATATCAGAATATTTAAGTATACCTCCATTCGATCAATATAATTGGTACTATGGTTAAAGGAGTTTCTGGATTACATTTATCCATCATAGACAGCACAATTTGTAATCCTTCAAATAAAAGTCTGGGTCAATGTGACCCGTATTGTCCAATCGAAAAGACTGTAAATCCGTACACATAATTATTAATATAGGTCTGCTTTTCCACGCAAAGGTTGAGTCTGTGCATTGATTTTCCTTATTTTCCAATTTGAGTTTCTACAATTTGGTATATTGCGTGTCCCAACTTAACGGCGTTATTACATGCTTAAATAAATCCCGCTTCGATAAGTTCTCGAAAAATTTGTTTTGAAGATATTACAGCGCTACGTTGGCACTACCTTTTACTTGCAAGAACATTTTGCAAAAACAAATCCAGAAAATTTTACTTCCCGGTAAAACGCATTCTCGCTGTCAATCTTCATTTTCTTTAAGGAACTAACATATCAGTGACATAAAAGTACAGAAATACCAGGAATTGCCGGTTCACATACAATCACCTTCAAGCTGATATTTTATCCCGTCAAAGAAACAAACACACACACAGAAATATTATTCATATACAAATTTCCAGGATCATATCCTGTTATTCCCATTATGTGGTTATGTTGTTACTCAGTAGATCTCTCCTTTGGGCCTTTGGAGTAAAGGAAAACGTTGGCAACACAACTTCGTGTGCGTGTGTGTGTCACTTTAACAAAGTGTGCGACTTGAAGTCACTTGAACAATTTGAGTTTGTGTATTTCCTTTGTCAGTTGTATTAAAAGTTTAAATGCGTACGATGTCATTGTCAGGACATACACACACATTCACACATATATCACATGCATGTTAAAAAACTGTCTTCCGACACCCATACATTCACGTTTCTAAACAATTCACAAAAGAACAGTGGCATTTTTATGATACACTCTCGTGTGCTCCGGCTCGTGCCCGTGCTAGTGTTGTTGTTTTGTTGCTGTTAGCTGGTTTTTATATGTCAAGTGCTTTGGTATACTTTTTTCCGTTTCCTATTTTTTGTGTCAGATTTTAACACAACAGAAATGTTGAAACGGGAAAACAAAACACTCCATTTCATTGTTGTTGCTGTTGCTACTGTTTGTTGTTGTTTGTGTAGCCTGTGACTTTCTAAATTGAAATGAATTATTGTTGAAACACACTTTTAGATTAGGTTTATATCTCGGCTGCTTTGTATTATATCTTTTCCTCCCAAACCAAATTGATGAAGACAAAAGAGCGGCTAACCACACACACACACAAATACACCCTCCCCTCTCCATTCAACACATACGCACACACGTTCACACAATTATAACTATAAAGTATTTAGAATGCTAGCAGCATCAACGTAGCAAACCATTCATTTCGCAAAAATGAAACATTTCTTTAACACATAAATACATCATACACACATACATACACCACACACACTCACATATACACTTAAATAAATAAAGTTGATTTATATTATTTGTTTTTTTTTTCAGAAAGGGAAATAAAAACTGAAAATATACCACAAACGGAATACTTCTTCATTTGACTGCTGCTGCTCCAGATTTCATAGCTCATGAAAGGAAACAAAGTGTTGGCAACAAAATCTCTAATTCTATAAATTTGACAGCACTTTGTGAAAGGGGCCTGGTTGCGGCGGCAATTTTTTTGGTAGGCATGTAGGTGTTAAACTGGAAAACAGATCGTGATTTAATTTAAATATTTTTTTAAGTGACTAACGCACACTTCAGTGTAATTGCTACATGACAGGAGAGATTTTGTTTTTTATTTTAGCTAAAGTGATGTCAAGCATTTTAAATTAATGGAGTTACCACACCCTTAGCGGGAATATTTTAACACATTTTATATAAATCAAAATGTTGGGAATATACTGATTATCGGATTCCAATTTTAATTTGATTATATTTAACGACGATATGAGGAAGAAATGGTTGCTGTAGAAATTTATACCTATATCATCCCTCTTCTTTTGATTCAATCTGGTTCTGGTTGTCTGGTTGTCTCCAAGTTAAGAAATACAGCCACTTACACAGGCAGCAGCCATAGATCTTCTGGAGTAAGTTGTGTATGTTTGGCGGGGCAATTTAATATGTTCAGTATGAAGGCTGGGCAGACATTCTGCACATAGTCATCAATCCGTGTCCAATACGAATTGAGACGACTGCACCAACCTGAACGTAATTGGGCCAACATGACTCTGGTTGTCTGGGATCTAATGGTTTTCAGCTACGATGGGGTTGGGTGAGCGCTCTCAGTATTCATTCAGAGTCTCAACAACTGTATCAGTATGAATGTAACGTAGACCTGCTCAATATGCATATTGATATATAGGCTCCCTTCTACAATGTTGGACCTCTCTCTCTATGTCAAACAAATCCTTCCTGACACGCCTGGATGGGGAAGTTTTATCAACCATATGATGCTTCGGATGATTATACCTGAAGCATCCAAGCAGGTACTGCAACGAACGTATATATAGATGTAAAGGAAGGATCTTAGTCTTCTCAAAAAATGGAGCACTATTGTTAAGAGGAGACACCCTGTTGCAGCCCTCAGGCTGGCATTCTGATAGGCCTGAATACTTCTCCATTGCGTAGCACTAGTATTCGCAGACCACACAGGTACCAAATAGCTGGTCACAGACCGACCTATCGCTTTGTAAGACCTCAACACTGTTTCCTTATCTGCTCCCCAAGTGGTACCGGCAAGTGACTTGAGGACCTTGTTCCTACATTTCATTTTATTACAGATAGCTACGGTTTGCGCGGACAATTTGAACATGCTGTCGAATATGTCACAGACCGTAGTAATTTCAAAATGGTTTTCTTATCTGTTCCTCAAGTGATTTGATGACCATGTTCCTACTTTTTAAATTAGTACAGATAGCTACTGCTTACACGGACAATGTGAACATGCTGTCGAATATGTCACGGTAGTGGGTGGTAGGACGGCGTTATGACATTCAATGACATTCTCTTCATTGCGTAGCACTGAACAATGTGGTTGAAGGTTTTCTGAGGATGGCGTACTGACTGTCTGAATACTTCCCCATCGCGTAGTATTTGCATATTTGCAGACCACACTGATTCCCCATAGCTGGCCACATGCCGACCTATCGCTTTCTAATTGATAAACATGTTTTACTTTTCAACATTCAAGATACTTGAGTAGTTTGCCTACTTTTGAACATGATGTATGATGTGTTCCCAAAAATGTTTAGAGTAGTCGGTGGTCGGAATTGTATGCCGCTCGACCTGCACATTTAATGCCATTCTCATCTCCTTAGTCAATGTGGAAAAAATACGCTAAATCGGCAACATAGGTGTTCAACCTTTCCCATATGTCCTAAGTGATGGGTTCCGACGCCATAATCGTGCAATTATCTGCATAAGAACCGAACTCAGTGCCATCTGGAGGAGATATCACTCCTCCCTGAAGAACTCCTTGCTTCACTCTATGAGATTTAGACTTCTTATTCCGGGACTCTACATACGACTGTCGTCCACACTTATACCTGATTATCCAATGTTTCAAACTTGGGCGGAGCTCTCGATGTCATCAAAAAATGTGTCAAGATTGACGGCATCAAAGGCTTTTGATAAGTCAAGCGATACCAACACTGTTCTATGGCACGGCAGGTTATGTTTAATTACTTGACATATATGTGTAGAAATGACGTAAACCTCTGTTGTTGAGCTGCGTTGGTTACGGAACCCATGTTTATGATTCACAACTGGATAACTTTCCCTAATGCTGGGGAAGAGTAAGAGTCGTCGCTAATGGTGAAAAAGGTGAAATCGGTCTGTATTAACTTTTCGACAAATTGAGGTCTTTGGTCAGGTACTCGTACACCTTTTTCAGCATAATCATGGGCAATTGCGTCACGGCCCAACGGGACCATTCTGCCTATTGTTCAGGCTTTGGGAACGATGTGAGTGGCTATCGACATATTGTGGACTTTTGTCAGGTACTCGTCCGCCTGTTTCGGCATTACCATGGTTATTCCGTCACGGCCCAACACTTTAGATGGTTTAGGGCTACGGATGACACATGTAACATCACCCATTGTGAACTGTGGAAAGATATCATCGGCGGAAAGAGATCATATACGACATAGTTCTCTTCGCTTCGCCCTGTCTCTCTCGCCGTTTAATGTGACTGAGGTAAGGATCATGTGAATTGTCCTTCTTACCAGGGTTCGAGAGCTACTTAACAGTGGCCCCAGTTTACTCACCTCGGTTCCGATGTTACAACTCTTCAGATGCTTCAACCATTTATACCGCTTATGCTTCGCGACTAATCTGCTGATCTCCAACCAGAGTTCCCGGACCCAGACCTAGACCAATCAGCTCTGCTGGGAAATTAGGTGTCATTTCTGGTATTCGACCAGCAACTATAAATCTAGCGGATGCAGCTGCAATGATGTCTCAGAATTACCTCGGAAGTGATCGGTGGTGAACTCTCTGGATCCTTGCCAGATCGCTTTCCTATCATTAAAGAAAGTGCGCCGTTCAGAGTTGAGGAAATCGGGAGATCTACTGATGGAGACGATTATGGGGATGTGTTCTGAACCTAGAAAAATGATGGACAGCTAGTTGACGTCATTTATTAGACCGGGTGACACAGGGAGAACTGTGACACTCTCCCCTTATTCTGGTGCGGGCATCCTCATTTACCGTACAGAACGTGGAGCTATTAATTTGGCGGTATATACACATTAAACACCTCAACTTCCTATCTGCGGATGTGTACTAAGAGCCTGGGCAATATTTCGTGATATTTGCACCCTCTTGATCGATTAGAGGTAAACAGCACCTCTTCCTTACAGTGACATATTTCCCGAATATTACGAGTATTCAGTGCAGCTATTGTCCAGATTCCCTTCACCGTGGGTTGTGTTGTGGCTTTCATTTGTGGTCTATAGATCGACTCGAAAAATAATACAAAAATTAAGTTTTCGGTTCACTTCATTCCAAAATTATTATCTGATCATGAACGAAAATTATAAGCGTTGTCCTTTACTATAAGTGGAACCTCATGGAACATTTCAAAGCGATCAGCGCTATAGTTCCTCTCTCTAGAGTGATAATTGTTTATTAAATAACATACGAATACGGAGATACCTGTAAATATTTAGGTGTAATTGGTATTAATTTAAAGGTCAACCACTCCTCTTGGATATAATATAAACTTATCGGGATTATGTCCTTCAGGGGTAAATATATACGCTATAGAATACAAATTTTGTAATTTTTCACACAAAAGTCAGGGTCTATTTGACCCGCTAAATATTGCTTATTCTTTGGCTCGATCCCTTCTCCATGCAAAATTTCACGATGTTCGGACCATTATTGCGGCCTCTGGAGCGACTAGAAAACCCGAAAAAATTAGTATTTCCATTTCATCCCCTAAATATAAACCGATCTTTCCCAAAAACAATAGGGGTCTTCATTGGCCAGAACAAATTATAAAGGACAGACGGACGCACATGTCTAGATTGACTCAGCTAGTCGAGATATGACGATCGGTATACTTAAGGGTCTAGGATCAATATTTCGCGGCGTTACAAACTTTTGGGGCTGCACAATGCTATAATACCCTAACAACATAGTTGTGTAGGGTATAATAAAGCGCTCTAAACATCCCGATAATACGTCTGATTTTATAGTAAAGTAGGATAAATATGGGCGCAATATTTAAAGGTTATCATCTTATATTTTAGTTCAGACAATTTCCGTCAGATGGAACCTTTTGTTTTACCGTAGACATTACCCATACATGGCAACATGCACACGCAACCACTTGATCGTTAGCAGTCACAAATCGAAAAGATGTTATCATTACTACCAGTAGATGGCGCTGATTTAAGTTCGATAACATTTTTCTGGTTCTATACTGGGCTACTGATTCAGTTCACCACTTATTGTTCCTGACACGAAACACCAGCTTACGGATATTGTCTAAACTAAACTGTAACATCATTTGAACCGAATATTACTATTTACCCTACTGACATATTAGTCCTACTAATAGTCTATCTATGAAAGATGAATATTAAGTTTCCCTTAGTGTTTAAATAAACAAATTTATTCTTCCAATATTAAAGATCCCTTTACCATAACAATTATAAACAAATCTAAGTACATCGCTTATGGCAGAATTTGTTATTCTAGATGTCAATCATTTTGTTATAGCATTGTTTCTAATTATTTAAAATTTGACAAACTAGTGACTAATGTTTAACGGCATAGAATAAAAGTTGAAAATTTTATAAAGTTTTTTTTTTCATGTCTTCACGCCAAACCTATCCAACTGAACAACAGGCAACCAGCAAGCCAACCAGCCATCAAGGCAAACCATTCTGGAATATGATGCTTAAGGCAAAAACTTGCACACAATGACAAAACAGCCATTAGAGCAGAGAAAGAGCTTTGCAAAGTTTCGCCAGTAAAATAGTTTTACTCAATAATTCATCAACATCAGCAGCAGAAGCAACACCATCAGTCGGACGGACGAACGGACTGACTGATGTAGCAAAAGTTGTATCCTCATTTTTGGACATTCTGTACGAAAAAGCAGAACAGAAAACTTGTTTCGTTTTTTTTTCTGGGGCAGAACCAAAAGTTTTTGTTTAATGTCAAATTATTGATTTCTTGACACTTGCTGGCTTTGCTGGTTTGTGTGGAAAGTGTGTGTCCATTAACAAAGTTATAGCAACAAATATTCGGTCAGTAGATCGGTTGTCTATCTACCGAACCAACCATCAATCCATCCATCAGTGAGGCATTCAATTGAGTAAACCAAATTTGACATTGACGACTTTGTAACATTAAAATATTGGGGACAAAATGAATTAAAATGTTGCTTTTAAAAGTTGTTTTTTGTTGTTCTCGAAGTTACAAAAATTTTTACTTAAGCATATCGTTTTTTCATAGCCATCATTTAATTTACGGCCATGGGAAAAAAGTTTGACTGATGGTTGGATGGAACGAAGCCACATGTTGACATACTATCATTATTATTTACGAAAAATATATAAAAATCTAAATAATATTATAATTTATAATCTATAATTACCCTAGGGGTACAAATCCAGAGTTAAACTTAGATTCTGATCTGGTGGATGGGGTTTATAGACTATGCAGCATTTTCCTTTAGGATTGTGTCATTAATATGTGGATGACTAGATAAATAGGCAGTGACAAAGTGAGAATGACATACACATTTATTAATCCGTAATCTGTTCGTAGTAATTCGACATCTATATAATTTTGAGGATGATAATTTTGGGGAAGCTTCTCAGAATACTACCTACTACTCAAATTTTTTTGATGAATGGCTTTTGGAATGTTAGCCGAAGATCCACTTTTTAACGACAAATTGTATTCAGCGACGAAGCTTAGTTTGGAATCAGTGGGTTCGTATATAAACAGAATTGAAATGTGGCTAGGCGGATGGACCATTTAAGGTGCAGTCAACATAATGACAGTAGTATTGATTCAAATAAGATGTCATGCATTTTGCTGAATTTTATGAACTTCATTATATATTTCTTCGAAAATCTTCCCTGCAGCTCTTAAAAAATCACCCTTTAGAACACTGCGTAGATATGTTTCAATATGATCGCTTCGGACTGACATTCTGCACCCTTTGTAAGTAAGAGTGAAAACTCACCATTTTCTATCCTTTGGTAAGAACCCATAGAATGGTACTCATATTCTAACAAGACCAGTATCAGTTATTATTGCGTTTGCAAGGGTAAAGAAGAATGTATAATTGCTGCCACTTCGTAATGAAAAAGCACCTAGAACCAACATGGACCGTTATAGGGAAGCTAACCAATTTTAATAATTTTTGGTAGGAAGATAAATTACAGCCGTGTTGCTTGTAAGCGTGAACAAATTCACCAAAATGCCATATTTAGGAGGTACAGCGCTGGGGTGCTACCTTATAAAGGTGGATCAATTATGAAAATCTTGGCAAGAAGAGTTGCTAATTTATATTAACCCTAACTACCAATTCAGTTTGAAAACATACACAAACCCCTCAAAATACCGAACATTGCGGTTTACCATTATATGGGGGCTATCCCAAAAAATTGATCGGTATATCCCATTTTCAATACCAAACATCCAAGAAATAGTATCAAAATTTAACAGACGGTGGGACGTTTAGACGGATATCTCGATTGCACGAATCTGAAAAATCTCGATTTGTACGAATTTTGGCTAAATGCACTGAAATAAGTCTGGAAAGGCGTGTGCTAAGTTTTGTGAAAATCGGTTCGGATTTAGATATAGCTCTCATATAAGTCCCTTAGAACTAAATTTCGTGAAAATCGGTTCAGATTTAGATATAGCTCCCATATATATTTTCGTCCGATTTTAGGTAAATGGTGCACTAAAGTCCCTGCAAATATTTCGATTTGCACGAATTTTGGAATAGCGTACTGAATTTAGTCTGGAATGATTTCTGCTAAGTTTCGTGAAAATCGGTTCAGATATATATATATATATATAAATATAGCTCCCATATATATTTTCGTCCGATTTTATGTAAATGGTGCACCAAAGTCCCTATATATCCTTCTATTTGCACGAAATTTGGATTTATAAGTAAATGAAGAACTCTAAATGTGGCCGAACATGTGACAAGTTTTGATGAAATCGCTTTAGATTTCGATATTTTGCTATAAATTTATTTACATAATGTTGTCCCATTGTAAGAAGCAACTTTATATCGTATCAAAATTTAGTTTAGGTTGCAGAATGACATATTTAATTTCATGTTTATGGTCCTTCAAAAAGGTGACGTTTGTTAGGATTCTATCTGTTGAATATACCCAAAGTGGTGAAGGGTATTATATAGTCGGCCCCGTCAGACTTTACTATTTTCCTTACTGGTTTTTAATATAGAATAACAAATATTATAATAAACGACTGAAAAACGTATATGCCAACATCAAGGGATATATAATGGTGAAACAAATAAGTAGAAAAATGTGTCCGATGACACGAGTAATAGCCCAGGAAATATCACTCACTATCAACAGAAGCAAAACCGTAAAGGACAAAAACAAAAGTCGGACGGGGCCAACCATATGATATCCTTAAACTTTGGGTATACTCAATATATACTGTTAAGATGAATATTGGAAGGTATAGTAATTAAAGACCGATATAATGATATCGGTTATGTAGGTACAATAATACATTGGAGGTAAATTGACACATAATCCGACAAAAATTTAATATACGATCCATACAGATATATGAATCTATTTTAATCATTCCATACACATGCCATTCTGACCCTTCATTGGTGTACCATTTATATGAAATCGAACAATGTATAACAGCTATATAAAATCTGGTTGCACTAATGCGTCTAATGAAATTTTTTCACAGTAAAGTAATGTTAGCAACAGCGATTTTTTCATTTTGTTAGAAGCCGAAGTTACCGTAAATTCGGAGACATAATCCTCCGGAGGATGATTTTCAATTTCGTCGAAGGAAACTTCATTATTCTTGATCATGATAAAACCCTATATCGGCTTTATATTTAAGATTGAGCTTCGAAATTTCACACATAAGTGGCTACTACTTCTAGGATGTTTTGTATACCAAAAAAAAGGAAACATTAGTTTCCTTATTGGGATAGCCTCCAAATAACGCTATGAAATATTTGTACATGTACCAACCGAAATTTTTAGTACCTGGTACTCCGACTTAGCGAAAAACATATTTGCAGAAAAAATTCAATAAAGATTTCATACCACGTTCGGTAAATTTTTACCCTCAGTCTTATGTCTACTACATTTTGATACAGCAAAAATGTACCGAAATATTGGTTTTAGACCCCATGTGTCTTGGACCAATTCCGTTTCATGTAATTTGGAGTCAATTTACAAATGTCCATCCGACAGTTTGACTACACATCGTAATATTACTTCCAAACTCACTTCAAGATGTGGAATATCGGTCAACTCCTCCTTACCGAATTGAACCGAACTTTGCACAACCTATTATCTTCACCGTGACAAATTCAAATGTGAGACCCGTTGGCCCTCTCCTTCTGGTACCCCACCACAAATAGTCAATATTTTATAAACTGATAGATTTAATTTCAAGTTAATTGAATTGCCGATTTGATCAACATTAAATCCGTAATCTCTTTGATAAAAACATATACCTTATATAAAGCGAATAATAAAACCTGTGTGTAATTCCGAAGACCTCCTGAGCCTGAGGGTATATATCTGTCGGCAACACCGATTGACACTTTTATACTTCTTTTACGCATTTTCTAACAGAACTGTCTATAATTTATAATTTGGGATATCAAAGGAGGCTGAAAACATCACATAGCCCACATATAGGCTAATTTTGAGTATATGTCTATGTTTTTACATAGCCCCAAAATAAAGGTCACGTCCCATGTTCAACAGAATTGGTTGTAATTTGGCATTCTGGATTTTTGGTTGCTACCAAATTATGATTGTTTTGACAGAGCTCCCATTTTAAAGTTCCGACACATTTTTAAGGCATTAACTTCGACTTCAAAGGAATATCGCTAAAATTAGGCATTTCGGACTTCCTAAGGATAATATTGTACAATTGACAAATATTTTGACAGCTTCATATAAAGGTCCTACCCATGGTCGGTATGCTGGAGCATTTCAGGAGATAAAAAGTCCTCTGTATTTTCAACAAATTAAAATTTTAGAACGATGTTTAGAATGACATAGTCTCTATAAAGATTCCGACAGATTTAACGCATTTTTCCACAGAATTTCTTTTTTTTCAAACTCATTGAACGTTCCTTTTCATTCATTAATTGCACTTAACACTTTACCCGACTAACAGCAATTACTTAAATTTTGTTTTTGTTGCTTTCTTCCATTCATCAGAATATAGACATTACTTAGATTTTCCTAGAAATATGCCTAAACTATCTTCACAAACACAACAGCAACAACAACAACAAAAATGCTCTACTAAACACTTTGAGACCACTTAAAATTTACCCGAAACAAAATCTCATTTCCACACAAATTAAGTGTTGCCAAACATTTAATATCCTTTCAAGTGAATTGTGTTGTGTTTGCTGAGTGAGCAGGCATCAGCATTAACATCTTCTGCAGCTGCTTCTGTTCCTGCCGCTCCTGAAGTAGTCATCAGCACAGACCGACAGACCTGTAGTAATCCTTTGGTAAATGAAGACGAAGAGTTTTAAAATTTCTGCTGTGATCTGCAGTCTTCTGCTCACAAAACTTCTGTGGTTTCGGAAAAAAACGAGGTAAGTTGTTATATTTTGTATACCAGTCTCTCAGTGTGTGTGTGTGTGAAGGGGATAAAAATTGCAATAAACAAACATCTACGTTTAAGTAGTATTACAGTGTTGTTGTTGCTGTTGTTGTCATCATTTCAGGTATTTACCATCTGATATGGTTGCTAACTGGCTGGCATTGGTTCATCATCATGTTGTGTGCTCACAGCCATTTAATGCCACATTTGTAATGGGCATGGCCTGATGGCCATATAATCGGACACGGGGCAAGGTGATGATAATGCGGCCATGGATGATGCTTGTGATGATGAAAAACCAGCTGAAACACTGTTCACTTTAAATAAGTGATAACACTTTAGCGGAGCTTAAGTCAGTTACCATTTATGGTCATTTTCATAATTACACACTTTAGTGGCTGCCTCGCTGACTGGCTGGTTGGATGACTGAATGACGGGCTGGGCAGCCCAGCAGCTAGCCGAAAAAGAGCTGTGTCAGATAAGTTAAGCCAAAAAAGAAATTATGGAGTTTAAAAAAGATGTTCTTAATTTTTGTTTCATTTTTTTGTGCAGAATGCCACAACGTCGTCGCTGAACGTTAAACTCTCACTAATCACTGTTAATAATATTGTTGCTGTTGTTGTGCACAATCACTACCACCAGATTCAACCCTGTAGGATATTTCCTACTGTTGCTTCCACAGTTTTGACTGAATTCATTTGAACTCATTATGGCTCAGTATGATTTTAAGTAATTTCTGTCGCTTCATTGTACCACAAACGAAAATGATGCATTATGTGGTATGGTTGGGGTGGTGGCTGTGAATCTCAAAAGCAAGGTAAGGCAAGGTAATTTTGTGAATGAGCTCAGTGCAACAAATTGATAAGAACAACAAGGTTCTTTGGGGAGTAAGAGAAAGTCTTGATTTATCAAAAGGGAAATATACAGCTTGGAAAGGGTTACGATAAAATTTGTTTTTGAATTTTGCAGAGAAAGGAAATTTAATGTTTATTCATGATTTCTGGAGGATTATTCAATCACCTGGCAGTACTTTATTGTAAAGGTCGTACATAATAAAGACGAATCCAGTATCATAAATTTGTCGGTAGCAGCGTGAGAAAAAATATAATTAAATTTAAATTGGTGCGAATTAACGTAGAATAAGCAAAGGTACGAGGCCGACTAGGATTACAACAATATTTTACCACTCTTCTTAACCGTAGGCTTTGTCAGCTATAGAATAGTACATAACGTTAAATAAGCCTCGATAGTTCTTATAAATTCTTAAGGTCTGCCAATAAGTGTTCTGTATGGTTTGTGGTCTGGTGGAATAAACGGTTCATATTCATCTGAAGGTTAGAACGTAAACGTTAAAGTCGACCGATATAATAATGGCTACAATTGAAGCTCAATGTATTAGGTTTTACCAGGACGGCGATAATGAGGCACCACAAATTGTAATTTAACAAAAAGCCGCGGCCAGAATTTTAATGACACAATCTTCAACAAATAAATACCAATTTTTTTTCAAATGATAATATTTCAATTCCCTGTATATATATAATACACAAAGGGTGTATTAAATATTTGTGTGGCCTTAAGAGGCTGCGACGCTACGAAATTTTTGTCCTTTTTTTTTCTTTTTCCAATGTAATTTTAATCGAAGTAAAGACATGTAGGTTCGTTTTTGGCTACCCTTCACCATAGTATGGAGGGTATCTAATTTTTGTTTTTTTTTTGCATTTAAAACTCACCGAAATCTTCATTTCCGACCCTACAAAGTATATATGTATATTCTAGATCAGCATAAAATTCTATGACGGTCTAAGCATATCCATCGTTCCGTCTGTCTGTCGTAATCACTCTAGCCTCTAAACCAAAAGTTGGCATAGTGTCATCTTTTGTTTGCAGGCAGGTCATGTTCGAATATTAGATATATCGGTTCACGTGTAGGCATAGCTCCCATATAGTCGTATATGACAAGAAATCTCCCTCCCAAAAAATATTTATATTCGCCAAAAGTTTGCATAGTGTCATCTTTTGTTTGCAGGCAGGACATGTTCGAAGATGAGATATATCGGTTCAGGTTTAGGCATAGCTCCCATATAGTCGTATATGACAAGAAATCTCCCTCCCAAAAAATATTTATATTCGCCCCGGTTTAGGTGTAATTACCCATATAACCTCCCTTTTTATATACTTCACCACACTGTGGTACAGGGTATTATGTCTTTGCGCAAAGTACAGGTCGCATTTATTATCCGATTTAGATGAAATTTGGTACAGCTCATTTGTTTAACCCATGGATGAACTCCAGTAAAATTGGTCAGATTTTGATATATTTTGGTCCGATTTTATGAAAATGGTGGACCGAAGTCCTTATATATCTTTCGATTTGCACGAAATTTGGCATAGATATAGCTCCAATAAATATTTTTGTTCGACTTTATGTAAATGGTGCACCAAAGTTCCAATATTTCATTCGATTTGCACGAAATTTGTTTTTTTGAAATCGGTTCGGACTTTCATATAGCTCCCATATAAATTTTCGTCCGATTTTATGTACATGAGTGACCAAAACCCCTATATTTCTTTCCATTGGCACCAAATTTCGCATAGCGTACTGAAATGAGTCTAGAATGATGAATAAGTTTTGTGAATATTAGATACTAGCATATGCCCTCTACTTCGTTAGAGGGCATATTTGGGAAATATTTGAACACGTATTAACCCATTATTTTATTTTCATGGAATACTGTATATGCCAGAAAAACTAAGCAATCCACAAAATAACATCGAAAATAAATTCAATTTGAGTTCGCTTTAATACCAAATTTCGTGATTCGAGCTCTAAAGATTCTCCCAAATCTAAATTTTACCAAACTTAGTTTCATTCAGCACAACTTATTTCCGTAAGTACCCAACTCAATAATCCAACAAAACTTCCTACATACCCAGATCCCACTGGTTCACACACACACAGTACGAATTTCCAAAACTTCCTACTAAACCCGAACCCCCACAGTGATCCTACATCCAAGTACCAGAATTCTAACTATTTCGGTTCATCCACAATTCAAATTGTACCAAATTTAGTACAAATTGCTAAAACTTCCCAAATATCTCAATCTTACACCCCGACAGTTATCCAGACTCCAAATTTCATGATTCTAGCTCTATTGGTTCATCTAATTTCAAATAGTGCCAATAGGTATTAATTTCTTCAACTGAATTCAATCCTATACTGCTACAGTGATCATGACTCCAAATTTAATTTTTCCCGTTCTATCGGTTCACTTAAATCCAAATTGAGCAAATTTTAGTACTTTTCCAAATTAAATTTGTACCAAATATAGTACCATATAGTACTTTTCGTTCACATGAGTACAACCAAAATCCGCATTCCAAATTTCAAGTTTCTAGCTCTATCTATTCACATGCTACGAATTTGTACCAAATTTAGTACATTTTAGTACTTTTAGGATACTTATACTTCGAATGTCTGCTATATTTGATAAATCTATTCTACACTCCATCAGCAACAACCATTTAAAATTTAAGAGTTCTAGCTCTACCGGTTCGCCGTATACAAATGGAATCATATTTAGTACTTATCCAAAACAAAAAAAAAAAAAAACAGCCCTATTTTTGTATAGTTTGCTTTAAATCGATTTACATAAATTTGTGCCATTGTCCGCAACAGACTCTAAATTTGCCCGAATGAAATGAAATTCAACATAGGTTGCAGAACTGCATGTGTATTTAAGTTCGTTCAATTACATTCCAATGAATATACCCAAATGTGGTGAAGTATACCATATAATCGGCCCAGTCAACTTTGCTCCTTTCCGCCTTGTTCAGCCTCCAGGGACGCCCGAATAAATGGTGCACCAAAGTCACTATATATCTTTCGATTTTCACGAAATTTGGCATAACGTACTGAATTGAGCCTAGAGTGATGTGTGCCTTGTTTCGTGAAAATCGGTCAGATTTAGATATAGCTCCCATATATAGTTTCGTTCGATTTCATGTAAATGGTTCACCAAAGTCCACAAATATTTTGCGATTTGCATGAAATTTGGCATAAGGTACTGAATTGAGTCTAGAATGATGCCTGCCAAGTTTCGTGAAAATCGTTCAAAATTTATATATAGCTCCATATAAAGTTTCGTCCGATTTCATGTCCCTATATTCCATTCGATTTGCACGAAATTTGGCACAGCGTACTTAATTAGGTCTAGAATGATGTATGTTACGTTTCCTGAAAATCGGTTCAGATTTAGATATAGCTCCCATATATATTTTCGTCTGATTTAATGTAAATGTTGTACCAAAGGTCCTACATATTTTTCGATTTGCACGAATTTGGCACAGCGTACTGAATTAGGTCTCGAATGATGTGTGTTAAGTTTCCTGAAAATCGGTACAGATTTAGATATAGCTTCCATATATATATATATATATATATATATATATGTATATATATTCGTCCGATTTTATGTAAATGGTGTACCAAAGCCCCTATATATCTTTTGATTTTTACGAAATTTGGCTTAGCGTACTGAATAAAGTTTAGAATGATATGTGTTAAATTTCCTGAAAATCGGTTCAGATTTAGATATAGCTCCCATATATATCTTCGTCCGATTTAAGGTACGAACCGATGCTACGCCGATGTCCCTATATATCTTTCGATTTGCACGAAATTTGGCATAGTGTACTCAATTAGGTCAATAATGATGTGTGTTAAATTTCATGAAAATCAGTTCAAATTTAGATATAGCTCCCATATATATTTTCTTCCCATTTAATGGAAATGGTACACCAAAGTCCCTATATATCTTTCGATTTGCTCGAAATTTGGCATATCGTTCTGAATAAAGTATAGAATGATGTGTGCTAAGTTTCGTGGAAATCGGTTCAAATTTGGATATAGCTCCTATAAATTTTCATCCGATTTAATTTAAATGGTACACCACAGTCCCTATATATCTTTCGATTTGCTCGAAATTTGGCATAGTGTACTGAATTAAAATTAATGAGTCTAGTCATGAAAATCGGTCAAGATTTAGATATAGCTCCCATATATATCTTCGTTCGATTTTACACAACATTGACACAAAATTTTGCACAACGTTTTGAAGTTAGTATAACCTATAAATTAGATATTAATTCTGCACCAAATACCCCAGGTGGGTCCGATTTTGCGCAACGTACGGAAGATAATATAACATAAAGTGTGACAAGTTTTGTTGAAATCGGTTCAGATTTAGATTTAGCTCTTAGATATAGTTTCGTCCGATTTTAAGTAAAAGGTGCACAAAAGGGTGAAATTAATATTGCCTAACGTTTGCCAAGTTTTGTAGGAATCGGTTCCGATTTAGATATAGCTCTCATATATAGTTTCAACATTAGGCCGATTGACACAAAATTTTGCACAACGTGCTGAAGTTAATATAACCTAGCATGTGGAAAGTTTTGTTGAAATCAGTTCAAAGCTACCATATATATTTTCTCCTGATTTTAAGTAAATGATGTATCAAAAACTCTAAACTTGTGACAAGTTTCGATGAAATTGGTTTAGATTTCGATATGGCTTATATATCTCTATATAGCTCGGACGGGCCGACTATATGACACCCTTCACCACTTTGAGTATATTTAACAGATGAATCCTAACAGACGTCGCATTTTTAAAGGACCAGTAAACTGAAATTGGATGCATAAACATGTCATTCTGCTACCGATACTAAATTTTTCATTTGGTCAGATATAGAAGCTATATCTAAATCTGAGCCGATTTCAGGAAACTTAACACACATCATTCTAGACCTAATTCATTACGCTGTGCCAAATTTCGTGCAAATCGAAAGATATATAGGGACTTTGGTGCACCATTTACATTAAATCGGACGAAAATATATATGGGAGCTATACCTAAATCTGAGCCGATTTCAGGAAACTTAACGCACATCATTCTAGACCTAATTCATTACGCTGTGCCAAATATCGTGCACATCGAGAGATATATAGGGACTTTGGTGCACCATTTATATTAACTCGGACGAAAATATGTATGGGAAATAAAAAAAATATTTTGTACAATGACAATTTTAATATTTAATCAGCAGCTTCCATCCCCATCCCCGAAATAAAATCCTGTGTACATTAGCGATGGCTTCATATAGCTTTGCCCTGTAAATTTCAGCATTTTTGGGGATTTTATATACATGTTCCACCGTACCATGCTTCTTTTTAGTATGTTCCCTATATTTTCGTTTCAAGTAAGTATCAGTATACCTATGGTGGAGGGTATCCAAAGTTCGGCCCGATCGAACATAACGCCTTTTTCACTTTGATGTTCCTTTTTTATTGAGGTATATGATTATAAGATCGTGGATAGAGCCATGTGTCATTATTTCATATTTAGAAAATAAAGTTTATATTTTTTTTATCTTTGTTGTATTAGTTTGGCTGTAGGCTTTTTAAAGTAAAAATCGTTTTTAATTTTGATTTTTAATATTTATTGTTTCCAATATTTCGATTGGATTCTCCAATCATCCTCAGGGAACTACAATTACATATATTTTAACAGATTGAAAAAACAATGACAATATGTAAATAAACTTACTTGAAGAAAGTTATGTTGTCTTTAAGTCAACGTTCTTGCTTCAACTAAAGTCTAACAGATTTGTATTTGTTTACTGTGTGTCTATAGATTTGAGCGCAATTGTCTGTGTCGGTTTTATAATTGAGTCGAGTGTCAAGTGGAGTGTTGATTATGTGCAACATCTCAAGAGTAAACCTTTTTTGATAATTACTTTCTTGAGTTAGAATTTTTATGTCATTAAAATCTGGGGTATGTCCGGTTTTTGTGCAGTGTGCTGCAAGAGCTGTTTTTTGCTCTATGGGTTTGTAAAGAGCTTTTTGATCCGATTTATGTGCGGATATTCTTGTCTTTAATTTAGTCTTAGTAGTGCCAACATATACCTTTTGGCATACGTTGGACTTGTCTCCCTTACATTTAATGCGGTATACTACGTTGGATTTCTCCTCGTCTTGTATTTTACTTTTTAATTTGCTGAAAAGATTATTCAGCGTGTTTTTAGTTTTAAATGCCAGCTCAAATGTTGTGTTGTCGTAAATGTTAGAATGTTTTAATCTTTCTGAAAACCCACGTGTATATGTCATAGTTTTGTAAATTTTCTCGCTGTTATCGCTTGTTTTCTTTGTCTCTTCTTTTCTTGCTCGTGCCATGAGATTGTCAATGGTTTTGTCCGGAAAATCATTTTTCCTCAGGATATTCTTAATTATATTAATGTTTTTGTTGTGATAGTCTGGGTGGCTTATGTCTAAAACTCTATTTATGAAATTGGATGCAGTGTTGATTATTGTTCTTCTCGGATGTTTAGATGTAAAGTTAATTAGTCGTCCCGACGCTGTAGGTTTCTGGTACCAGTCAAGTTTAAGATGAGGTCCTTTTCGTATCACTAGTGAATCCAGGTATGGCAATTGGTTGTTGTTTTCTAGTTCCATAGTAAATTGTATTTGAGGGTTGAATGAGTTCAAGATGTCCAAATTGTCCTTTATTTCGTCTTTTTTCATGACTGTAAAAATGTCGTCCACATATTTGGTCAAAATCTTTGGTTTTGTGTACATTCGCTGCATTGATGAGTCCAGTAATTTCTCCATGACTATGTCAGCTATGACAGGGGAGGCTGGAGAGCCCATCGGCATACCTTTATTTTGTTTATATATTTTGTCGTCATATATGAAATATCTTGTGTCCTTTATACATAGCGTTAGAATTTCCATGAACAATTCTTTTGTCATAGATGTATATGTTTTAATTGTATCCCACTTATCTTCTATGGTGTTGAGAGCAAAATTTACTGGTATGCTAGGGAAAAGTGATACAACGTCAAATGAAATTAAGGTTTCGTCGGGGTTGATCTGTATGTGCTCAATTCTTGTTTTAAAATCTTTTGCGTCTTTTACGTTATATCTTTCTTTTACGTTTATATTTTTTACAAATGTTCTCCTTAAAATTTAAATAAAATTAGAAGTTAATATAATGCGAAGTTGTGTTTTAAATTAGCATAGAAATCCCATTGCAGATTTACTTTAAGAAACATACACTTAAATTTCCACAACATTTTCGTTCCATTTTTCTTGCTATCGATTATATGGTATGATGCTAAACATGTTTTTTTACAAAGAAATAAAGTAATACCAACAATTCAAATGCGAACCAAAACTTTCCAGCCAAAGTCGTAGTAGCAGTAGTAAAGTAATAAGTATTTGTCTAAAACGCAACATCTATCTTCGATTGTGCGACATTGACACATTTTTAATGCTAATTTCCAAACTTTTACGTTTGTTGTTGTTGTTTTGTTTGTTTGTTTATTGTTAATGCGTTTCACCGAAACCCAAGTGAATTGAATTGTAAAACCGAAGTAAATAAATCATTTAATTACAGTTAAGCAAAGTGTCATCGTAGTCGTTGTCAAGGTCATTGATAATGAATGGTTGTTTTTTATGGTTAAGAGTCATTGACAGAATTCTATAAATGTTTCTATTGGACCAATAAGTTAGATGGCCAGTGTTTGTTTTTCTTAAGAACTTGTTCTAGTCGTTGACATCTAAGTAAATTAAATGGAAATTTCATGTTGATGAATTAGTTTCGACAGAACAAAAACAAAAATGAAAATACCAACAACAATAGAGAGAATAGGCAAACTAAAAGCGATGATGAAGAGGTTGAGAGAAGACGATATTCAAAGTGAGAAGAGAATCGAACATCAAACCAACAAATTGGAGTATTAGAGAGAATAACTTTGGTTGTCAGTTTTCGTGTACTTAGGACAAGTGACTTCAGTATTTCAAATATGTCCACGCAGAAGAACAAATTTTAAGCAATAATCTTCTGGTTTTTTGATCCATAGCATTAAATCTGTTGCCGCCAGAGGGGTACTAGTAACATATAATATCATGGTTTGACTTCTTACCCTTTATTTCAGAGTTTAACCAGTAAGGAGAGTAGTAAAGTCGGACTGGGTCGACTATATGATACCCTTCACCACTTTGGGTATATTCTACAAATGTATCCTAACATATGTCGCGTTTTTGTAATATATCTATATCTGAATCGATTTCAGGGAAACTTCCCAGAGACTAATTTATATTACTTCATTACGTTGTGTCAATCGGCCGAGCTAAAATCTTTTAACGAAGCTTAGCAACATCATTCTAGACTTAATTCAGTACCCTTTACCAAAATTCGGGAAATCGAAAGATATATAGGGACTTTGGTGCACCAATTACATAAAATCGGACGAAAATATATATGGGAGCTATATCTAAATCTGAACCGATTTTCACGAAACTTAGCACACGCCATTCTAGACTTAATTCAGTACGCTATGACAAATTTCGTGCAAAGCAAAAGATTTTCAGGGACTTTTGGTGCAACATTTACATAGAATCGGACAAAATTATATTTGGGAGCTATATCTAAATCTGAATCGATTTTCACGAAACTTTGCAAATATAATTCTAGACATAATTCACAATTTTTGTGCACAAAATTCGTTCAAATCAAAAGATTTCCAGAGACTTTAGTGGACTATTTACCTAAAATCTGACGAAACTATATATGGGAGCTTTATCTAACTCTGAACAGATTTTCACTAAACTTACCACTCATTATTCTAGGCCTTATTCAGTACGCTATGCCAAAGTCTGTGCAAATCGAAGGATATATAGGAACTTTGGTGCACTATTTACCTCAAATCGGATATATATGGGAGCTATATATAAATCTGAACCGTTTATCAGGAAACATAACATACATCATTCTATACCTAATTCATTACGCCATTGTTACACCATCTACCTTAAATCAAACGAATATATATATATATATATCTGATCCGATTTTTTCCAATTTCCTTGGGCCAAATATGTGACATATGCCAAATTTTATCCAATTCGGATCATAAATGCGACCTGTACTTTGTTTACAATTTAACATGGACAGACTGACGTCCGTCTGTCTGCATGGACGGACATGCATTAATCGACTTAAAAAGTGATGGCATGTATATTCTCAAAGTGAACCATATGTCTATCTCGTTTCCTTTTGCCTGTTACAAATATATGCACAAAGACATAATACCCTGTACCACAGTGTGGTGAAGGGTATAAAAACGTGGTAAAATCGATATCGTTTCATTCAAGTTTCGTCGGTTTGCCCAGCATATTGAAAGTGCCTGGAAGAAGCAAATAGTAGTATATCTTATGATATCCACTTGATACAATGATAGATTAGTATAAAGGTGCTTTCGAGCCGTAGAAAGTATTTGTACATTTCTGAACACAGTTTTGACCGAATTACCTCTATTTTGATATATTGGGTTCTTATTGGGTGTTACATCGTCCTACAAAAACTTTACAACCGAATTGAATATATTTCAACATTACGAAGTGACTGATAATTTGGCTTGCCTAGATCGTGGTGGATAATCAACTGTTGCATATAACATTTTTAATATGTGTCCATGTATCTACATATCCCTCATTCTTAGAGATGGGCAGTGGGTAAATACCCGGTATTTGGGCATATTAAATCGGTAATACAGCATAGGGTACCTCTGTATGAAGGCTACCAGTAAACGTGGACCTACATACAAAAATGTTTGCATGGACATTTGGTATCCAAAGAGAACTCGCTGTGCCAAATTGGTCGTAAAATGGGTCTAACAGACAACAAATACCTTCTAAATCGATTTGAAAACAGAAACCCGGAATTAGGGTGTAAGATGTTGAATTACCGATTCAATATAGTAAATACCCAAATAAATACTCGCAAATTGGTATTTACCCGGTATATACCCACCATTTGGATATTTACCTGGTAAATACCATCTCTACTCATTCTAAAGACACTCGTAATTTTGGCTATGTTCATTGTCCTACCCCGAAACATAGGCCAATATTTTCGTAGACAGTTCTGATAGCAAGACCAGTGGCAAAAATATTACGATCTATATCGTGGTTTCAACAGACATAGAATTTTATTCGACATATAATTCTATTCTGGACAAGAACATACATTATGGGTTCTCCGGTGAATATTTCTTATGGGGCAGGGTATAACAAAAGGTCTCCAACAGATTCAATAAAACAGGTATGAGATGCGCTAGTCACTGAAATCGACAACTTGTCGAGAGTGCCGAAATTGATATTGTTAGTTCAGAATTGGTAATGTCGCACATTTACTGACTATTGGAGGGTACCTAGAACTACTAGCAATGTATGTGCAAAATATCAGGACTCTATCTAAAATATTGCGATTTCAATCGTAATTTGAACAGACAGACAAACGAACATGGCTATATTGACATAGACTTTTATTCTGATCTAGAATATATGTATATACTTTATAAAGTCGTCGATGGTTATTATGAGGTATTGCAAACAGAATGACAAATTTAACATACACACCACCTTATGGTGGAGGGTATAATAACGGTTCTGGACCACATTTCATACTATTCCGCATATAAGGTTCCAAACCTATTAGATCTTTATACCCATCACCACACTGTGGTACAGGGAAAAGGAAACGAGATAGACACATGGTTCCTTCTGAGAATATGCATCACTTTCTGAGCCGATTTATGCATGTCCGACCGTCCGTCTGTCTGTCCATGCTAAATTGTAAACAAAGTATAGGTCGCATTTTTGATTCGAATTGGATGAAATTTGTCACATTGTATTTATTTGGCCCAAGGACGAACCCTATTGAAATTGGGAAAAATCGGTTCAGATTTAGCTATAGCGCCCATATATATTTTTGTCCGATTTAAGGTAAATGGTGCACCAAAATACCATTTACACTGAATAAAATAAGTCTAGAGTAATATGTGTCAAGATTCGTGAAAATCGGTTCAGATTTAGATATAGTTCCCATATATATTTTCGTCCGATTTTAGGTAAATAGTGCACCAAAGTCTCTATATATCGTTCGATTTGCACGAAATTTGGCATAGCGTAGTGAATCATGGCTTGAATGATGTGCGTCAAGTTTCCTGGAAATCGGTCCAGATTTAGATATAGCTCCCATATATATTTTCGTCCGATTTAAGGTAAATATCTTTCGATCTGCACGCAATTTGGCACAGCGTAATTAATTAGGTCAAAAATGTTGTGTCTTAAGTTTCCTGAAAATCGGTTCAGATTTAGATATAGCTCCCATATATATATATATATATATATATATATTTTCGTCCGCTTTAAGGTATATGGTGCACCAAAGTACCTATATATGTTTCAATTTGCACGAAATTTGGCATAGCGTATTGAATCAAGTCTAGAACGATGTGTGTAAAATTTTTTTAAAATCGGTTCAGATTTAGATATAGCTCCATATATATTTTCGTCTGATTTTATGTAAATGATGCACCAAAGTCTCTATATATCCTTCGTTTTGCATGAAATTTGACATATCGTACTGAATTGTTACTAGAATGATGTGTGCAAAGTTTCGTGACAATCGGTTCAGATTTAGTTATAGCTCCCATATATATTTTCATCCGATTTAAGGTAATTGGGGCACCAAACACCCTATTTATCTTTCGATTTGCACGAAATTTGGCATAGCGTACTGAATCAAGTCTAGAACGATGTGTGTAAAATTTCTTGAAAATCGGTTTAGATTTAGATATAGCTCCCATATATATTTTCATCCGATTTTAGATAATTGGTGCACCAAGATCTTCGAAAATCATTCGACTTGCACGAAATTTGTCATAGCGTACTGAATTAAGGCTAGAATGACGTGAGCTAAGTTTCGTAAAAATTGGTTTAGATTTAGATATAGCTCCCATATATATTTTCCTCCGCTTTTATGTAATTGGTGCACCAGTCCCTATATATCTTTCCATTTGCACGAATTGTGGTATAGGGTACTGAATTAAGTCTAGAATGATGTTGCTAAGCTTCGCGAAATGATCCATAGCTAGGCCGATTTACACAACGTACTGATGTAATATAAATTAGTCTATAGCAAGTTTTCCTGAAATCGGTTTAGATATATTGACATATGTTAGGATACATATGTAGAATATACCCAAAGTGGTGAAGGGTATCATATTGTCGGCCCAGTCCGACTTTACTACTTTCCTTACTGGTTTTTAACTGGTGCAGATGCAGACATAGCTTCCGTATATATTACAAGCGTGTATCTGATTGAGATTAAATTTATGTAAATAATATCGATTTACATAAATTTGTCCAAGTGTACCCAAACGACTCTAAACTTATCCGAATGAAATGAAATTTAACATAGTCTTAATGTTCTTTCGAAGAGGCGGAGTCTGTTAGGAGTCATATGTAGAAAATACCCAAGGTGGTGAAGGGTATCATATAGCCGGCCCTGTCCGCTTTGTGGTCAAAAGTCTGTCTATCATCGTGCATACCAGAGCCAGACATCTACTCTTTCGAATGCTGTTCGAATTTTTGAATTCGGACGTCCTAGTGATCGGAACTCATGATGTAATATTATCTATAGGCTTTATATAAACAGGACGTTTCTTATGTTATGAAAGTTCTTAAGTTAAGAAAGAAGAACTTCTATTATATCATCTATGAATAGAAAATATTTCATAGAGAAATATTCCCTATAAGTTGTATATAGATCAAACATATTCTGTAGGTTCTCTATTCAAAATTGCATCTCAAATAAAGCAAAAATTCTCAATTCATCCTCACATACTCCATTGTGAAATTTAAAACGTTTTCCACATCTTACTGAATGCTGTTGTAGGGTTATGATTTTTTCGTGCTTGTTCAGTTAGACCACAAAAAACACACACAGTTGGACATCCGTTTACTTTTCATATCTTTCTCACACACCGACACACTTGCAGTAGCATAACCCTCCGAAATAGGCATAGCAAATCTCCGCTTATTTCAAGACTCGTTCTCGTTCTTTGTTCTTCTTTATGGGTAGGCTTTGTTTTGAATTTGAATTTATTGCAGCCAGCAATTAAAATTATGATATATGATCTGAGTTAAGTTAGCGACAAATTGTTCGGTTCGGCACACTGAACTGGATTAAGGCACCATAGCTGCAGCAGTAGTAGTCACATAGAATTTGCGATTGCCATTGAATGAATGCCTTAGATGTTCGGGACTTAGTGCCTAAATCGCATTGGAGGAACAATCAACAGCAACCAACATCGAAAAAAATCTACTGGCTATCAGAGACAACGAACAGCATGTGTTTGGGAATGCTTTCACTTGACCAGTGTCTATGAGCGTGTGTTTGTGTGTGTACACAAATGCTTTAGCTCACACGCACACACACTGCTTCGACTGCTGCTGTTATGCGGAATGTGTACAACATACATCCGTACATAAACCATGAGCGATTAAAAGGAATGCTTTGGGGAAAATCCTTTGTGTGTCGTTGAAGCAGTTATTTCGAATATTTTCCGGAAATGACAAACATTTCTGGTAGAGATTTTAGAATGAAACGACTAGAGCAGCGACAACCACAACAACAACAGCAGCAGTAGACGACAACTGGTAGAGACTGGAGGATCCAAACATATTCATGTTTGTGACCACCGCAACAACGATGTCAACCCAAACAAGAAGAAACGACAGAAAAAAGAGGCGAGTTGAGCTGACGATGAGAAAATATGAAGTGTTTAGAATTCGTAGACAAGTTAAAAACCAACAAAAGCTTATAAACGATTTGGATGTTAAGCGACAGTACGAACTTTTGCCATGGGGGGAAGAATTTACGACCAATTCGTAGTAACATGATTTAATGTTGATTTTTAATTTGCATATGAAGTAGTCGGAGAGGTTTGACATCCTAATTGGAAAGTTGTGGGTCCCAGTGGATATATAGACCTCCTTTCAGTCACATGTCAATACACATATGTTCAATGTGAGATAAAGTTTTAAAAACTAATATTTAAGGATTATGAAAAAATAACTGCATTTAATATATGAGATTTTTAATGAGTTAAATATTGCCTTTTTACTACATAGAACATTTGGAACTCTGAGGTATGAAAAGGTCGTTAAATATCGACGAGTTCTGTGGAGTATATATGAATATATATAATAGTTTGTGCGAAATGTGTTAACCCTTTAATATAAATATGTAGTCCTCTTATAAATATTTGTGTCCAAAACATTTACCCTTTAATAATACTATATTTTTTTTAAGTTTATGTAAACATGTTTTATACCCAATTGTATCTTATTCGTCTATAAATGCCGATAAGCTCTTTAAAATAATATCAACAAGAAAAAGTCATATTCGGCCGCATCGAACTTTTTATACCATAAAAAATACATCAAATCGATCAAGACTTAGGAGTTTGGTGCACAATTTTAATTAAATCGGAAGAAAATATATATGGGAGCTATATGTAAATCTGAACTGATTTTCACGAAACTAAACACACATCATTCTAGTCTTAATTCAGTATGCTTTGCCAAATTTTGTGCAAATAAAAATTGTATACAGACTTTGGTACACCATTTACATTAAATCGGACGAAAATATATATGGAAACTATATATAAATCTGAATCGATTTTCACGAAACTTAACACTCATCATTCTAGACTTAATTCACTACACTTTGCTAATTTCGCGGAAATCGAAAGAAATATAGGGACTTTTCTGCTCCATTAACATTAAATCGGACGAACATATATGGAAGCTATAACTAAATCTGAACCGATTTTCATGTGACTTTACATACATCATTCTAGACTTAATTCAGTACTCTATGGCCAATTTCGTGCAAATCGATAGATATATAGGGACATTGGGACACAATTTATATTATATCGGATAAACATATATATGATAGCTATATCTAAATTTGAACCGATTTTTCCTAAACTAAACATGCATCATTCTAGACTTAATTCAGAATGCTATGCAAAATTTCGTGCAAATCGAAGGATATAAATGGGCTTTTGTGCACTATTTACCTAAAATCGGACGAAAATATATATGGGAGCTATATCTAAATCTGAACCAATTTTCAAGAAATTTAATATACATTGTTTTAGACTTAATTCAGTACGCTATGCCAAATTGCATGCAAATCGAAAGGTATGTAGGGACTTTGGTTCACAATTTATATTAAATCGGACGAATATATATATATATATATATATATATATGGGAGCTATATCTAAATCTGAACCGATTTTCACGTAACTTAGCACACATCATTCTAGGCTTAATTCAGTACGTTATGCCAAATTTCGTGCAAATCGAAGGGCATATAGGGAGTTTGGTACACTATTTACCTAAAATCGGACGAAAATATATATGGGAGCTATATATAGACTTAATTTAGTACGCTATGCTAAAATGTGTGCAAATCGAAAGATATATAGGTACTTTGGTGCACCATTTACATTAAATCGGACGAAAATGCATTTATATGGGAGCTATATTGAAATCTGAACCGATTTCGCCTAAAAATGACAAACGTTATGCCGTAGTGACTTCAGTACGTTTCGTAAAATTTTGTGTCGATCGGCCAAGTTTTGGGTCGTCCTTGGGCCAAATAAATGAGCTGTGCCAAATCATCATATTCGGATCATAAATTTGACCTGTACATTGTTTATAACTATATACTATATAAAACTATTGCAATTTGTTCCAAGCGAAATGGCAAAATTAATATACCCTCGAATGTATGGTGGAAGGGATAAAATTGAAGTCGTCAAGGGTATGTTTATGATTCCGGAAGTTTATATGAATTTGTACGATATAAATTGTTCATAAAAAAATCAATAAAGCGATATTTGATTTGCCAATTTATATATCAGAATAAAATTTAGTTGTACCTGTCCTACTGTCTACTTAATTCGCCCAATTTATAACCCCTTCTTTATGGATAATGAGGGTATAAGCATTTTACAGCGTTAAAAATGTGCCTCATCGAAATATTAGTTTTAGACCCCAACCCGGTTCAGACAAATTCTAGACGATTTACAAGGGTTTATCTTGCTCGCTCGAAGGAAATAATCGAACAAACATAAATTAAGTTCGATGGTGTGGTATATTAGTTATTCTTTCTGTTAACTCCCCTACAAAAGTATCAAAATCATGTTGAGATTTGTCAATCGGTTCACCTTGATGGCCACAAAATATCAAAATTTTGAAAAGTTCAAAATTTTATATAAAACTAATGGTGCATTCGATCTAATACATATATTTTTCTAGCCCTGGTCAAGTTCAAAAATGAGGTCAATCGGTTCACTCCTTTTGGTACTTTATCCACAATGTGTCAAAAGTTTAAAAATGTTTAAATTTTATATGAAGCTGATGGAGTCACCAAGATATTGGCAAATTCATTTTTATACCCTACACAACTATGTTGTCAGGGTATTATAGCTTTGTGCAGCCCCAAAAGTTTGTAACTCCGCGAAATATTGGTTCTAGACCCACCTTTAAGTATATCGATCGTCATATCTCTACTAGCTGAGTCGATCTAGACATGTGTGTCCGTCCGTCCGTCTGTCCATTATAATTTGTAAACACGATACAGGCCACAGTTATGGACCAATCTTTACGAAATTTTGCATGTAGGTTGGACCCCTATTGTTATTGGTAAAGATCGGTCAATATTTAAGGGATGAAATTGACCAAATACTAAATTTTTGTCGGTTTTTCTGGTCGCTCCAGACGCCGCAGTTATGGCACGAACATCGTGAAATTTTACATGCAGAAGGGGATCGGGCCTAAGAATAAACATGCCTGTTTTGATAAAGATCTGTCAATATTTAGCGGGTCAAATGGACCCTGACTTTTGTGTGAAAAATTGCAAAATTTTTATTCTGGGGTGTATATACTTGCTCCTGAAGGACATATACCCGAGAAGTTGATAGTATATCCAAGAGGAGTTGTTGACGCCTATAGTTTTCGGTGAAGTTGAGATTTCATTCAGGGGGTGCAATGAACCGAAGACTTTAATTTTGTCAGATTTTCTAGTCGCTCTAGAGGCAATTATTATATGCAGAACATCACATATTTTACAAGGTGAAGGGGTTCTGACCAAATACTTAGAACGGCTGTTTAGATGATGATCGGTCAATTTTCCGAGGGTCAAATCAACCAAAACTTAAAGTGACCAATTTTTTATTTTATTAAGAAAAAACATTTTGGAAAATATGCAAGAGTAAGAAAGTGGAGTTGTTGATCTATAATCGGTAAAATGGGTGCATATATCACGAAATATTGCCCAGGCTCAGAATATAGAAACGCCGAAAGTTTGCTTTTCGTGGTAGTTGTGTAGGGTATCATATGGTCGGCCCCGTCCGACTATACTGATCCGCTGACTGTTTTTTTTTTGTCTTTTACATATTTAAACAATATAAAATGTTTATAAAATTTCGGTCTTGTTGGAATCATAGCCTTCTTACACATATTAATTTTATTGAATTTTCAAACAAAAGTTTTGCCCACTAGCCACACAGACATATTTATCTAAACAAGCTTTATGAGCATTTGGCAACAGTAATACACTGTCGTCACAACGACAGTGTTCTTCTACTTATTTTGAGTAACGCATGATGTATCTGTTGATGGCACGTGTATTATCTCATCACTTAACAATGGCGCACATACACACACATTTTACGCATTATTTTGACAAATATCAATGTCAAATTTGGCGCAGTGTCTCATTTTTTGAGTGACATTTGATGTGTTTTAACATGTGTCATTTTTGACTGTCATCACTTTTAACAAAAACATTATTTCAAATATTACAGACGTAGTAAAATTGTGGCTATTTATAGTTCAAGTAAATGGCTGTATGAATTTAAAACTGCACGTGTACATATGTGATGTGAACAAAATATATGTATATTCCAGGAACCTATATGCAATATTAATATATATGAGTAAGTGAAGTTCGTAGCAGATTATTGTTGTTTAATCTCAACAATAACACGTATTTGCGACAACATTTTTTCACACAAGTTCTCTTGGGCATATCTCACAGACAGCGACACATACATATCGCTTAAGTGAAATATAAACTTGAAATAGCTGAATTAAGTTTGTAAGAACAAATACAGATTTGTTACACCCTTCACCATATGTTGGGTCTTCGGAATTCCTTAAATCAGTCGGTACCTTTATATGGGGACTATGTCAATGTAAAAAGTCTGCTAACACTATGTGACAACAGGAGCTTATGGTCTGGGGTCCTCCCCTCCTTCTAATGGTTAATAAATTTGAATGAATCAAATATCCCACCTCTAACCAAGAGCTAAATTTTTTCGCATATTGTTATTGGTATATTCAATTAACAATACTCATAGTCTTCTTCTTATTTCGAAAAATGTACAATAACGGAAAAATAGAAAAACAAAATATTTAAATAAGCCGATAATTGTTAGTTCAGCGAAGTTTCCTTGTTCTATTGTTAACAATTGCTTTCCGCGAAACAGAAAAATGTCAAATCGTATTACAGTTTATAAAACTGTTAAGTGGCTATTACAAAAGAGAGAACAATTACAACAAGTCGAATGAATGAAACATTTTTAGTTGTTGTTTGTGACAATGACAAACACCACTTAATTTGGCATTAAATATTATTGTTACAAAAATAATGTCATTATTATTACAATACAATGTTGTCATGTTTCTATCGAGCATCATTGAGGAATGACAAGTATTTAAATTGTGTACGTGCTTTACAATTAAGTTTTTAAGACTTTAAAACTATCGGTAAATAGTGGGTCCGGTAAAATAACTTATTATAGCGATATAATATTTATTATACTATAGTTATTGTTTCTTCATATCATTCCGTGCAGCATTCATCGGCATTTTTCATGACTTCTGTGTTCAAGTCATTACTTAGAATCGGTTTAGAGCTTTACTGAATAACATTTTCATTAAGAAGTTGTAAACTAAAATTAAGGGATCATTCAATACACTAGCTTCAACCGTATCGCCTGGGCAAAACCAGATTTGGTACCTTTTAGTACTTCCTCTCCCTTATAAAACGAACTTCTTAAAATCCAGCCTTAATAAATACCTAAATTGCATTAGAGTTTATCATTGCGTATACATAATTTGTTCATTTATACAATATAGCATACGCCACCAGTACGACATAAATACTTAGCGAGAAATGTCTGAATTTAGTCCAGTTCCATAATTCTAGCATGTATTTGTTTATTAGCTTTGTAATAATATGCATATAAATTATTAAAACCTGTTTTTATCTGTATGTATTTTCCAAAAATATAGACAATTGTATCCTTTTTCGTCGAAATTTATTTCAAGTAAATGTAACGAAATTATACATTGGCGAGCAAAAGTGTACGAATATTCCTCCCTTCAACACCTACAAAACCTTTAATGAATAAGAGCGCAATATAAATACTATAGTGTGGGTTACTTATATTTTACACTTCATTATACCCTTGACCACACTGTGGTACAGGGTATTATGTCTTTGTGCATATGTTTGTAACAGGCAAAAGGAAACGAGATAGACACATGGTTCCTTTTGAGAATATGCATAGAATCACTTTATAAGTCGATTTATGCATGTCCGTCCGTCCGTCTGTCTGTCTGTCCATGTTAAATTGTAAACAAAGTACAGGTCGCATTTATGATCCGAATTGGATGAAATTTGGCATACGTCACTTATTCGGCCCAAGGACGAACCCTATTGAAATAGGGAAAAATCGGTTCAGATTTAGATATAGCTCCCATATATATATATATATATATATATTTAACCGATTTAATGTAAACGGTTCC
>NW_026885401.1:0-64178 GCF_032173495.1 Musca vetustissima | reverse complement strand
GGGAGACAATGGATGATTATGTGGTCTTGAGGGAGCCTAATAAGAATTATTATTTTTTTAGCATCACTATTGAGAATAAATATTTTATTAGCCTTTTACCTTTAGCAAAAAAGTGTTGCAGACTTTATTGCTGCAAATGATTGACAGTTTCGTATGGTTATAAATTAAAACAGAATATGGCTGATCGCTTTGCACTACTTCCAGAATTTTTTCTGATAAGTCGTTTGCACTGGAGACTTTTCACTGAATTTTTTTAATGTTTTCTCTTTGAAATCAGAAATGGAAAGGAAGTAGAAGTTTCAGAACTTTGGGAAGAAAACTTGCGACGGGTTTTTATTAAACTATCGATTTGCAATTCCATTTTTTTTCGAATTCACATATCGAAAGAAGGTTTTATCGTACCTTTGGGACGATATTTATCCCTTAAAAAAAATGGCATTCTAAATTACCTTAATTTTCAATTGGTTTCAAATAAATATTTGTTTCCACTTATATTTATAAATTTCTCGCGCACGGCATATCCAATACTTTGGTCTTTTATTCTATAATAATTTGCACAAATGATGTTCTTTTTTTTCTTCTTCAGTAGAATAATTTGTTTTGTATTGACAATAGAAGTATGATTAAACACTGAACTCCAATAAAAATAACTAAAGCAGAAGCAGAAACAGAGCTCTTGTAAAGACAATGAAAAAAATAAACATCACCAGAAACTGATCTGTAATAGAGAGAGCAATGTAGTGGTTGAGTGGACTCTATGTAAAGGCATACTCTGTTAACAGAATACTCCTGTTAAAAAACATTAGTGGTTTAACATTTATTATCATTACTATAGATCATTTGGTAAAGCACTACTGTTGTAAAATAACGTTACCAATGTAAAGAATCATTATCAAGCTCGTATACACACTGTGGTACAGAAGTATGCAGCTTGGATTTATGAAATGTTTCTTTTATGTATTTGATTATTGCATAAGGCGGCATTACAAAATATACCGAAAATTAAGTGAAACTTTAGTATGGTAGCCCTGATTCATTTCGTTGGGAAAATGGGTTCAACCAATTTTTAAAATGCAGAAAATGGCTGTGATTCTTCCATTAGTAGCGACTTTGTCAATATATTTACCTACATCGAAAATCGTCTGCAAAGATGAGATCCAGCAATGACAAATTATAGATGGGGAAAATTTGGCGAAAAAATGCCGAACATATTTTTTTATTCGGAACGACAAAGCCCAATTTTTAATACACATTTAAATATCTAAATCTCAAAGGTTTGGGTTTTATTTGATCCGAAAATATTGGTAAGTGGTATTAATTTTGTTTGACACATTGACCCATAAGCATGATAGAATATATAATGTAATATGTTTTGTAAAGATTTCTAGAAAACGAAGATTTGTATCACAACCTAAAATTGACTAAAAAATATTTTCAAAATAAACGGATAAAATTATAGTCATTTCTGTTCTGCCAATATACTAAAAATGTATTTCCGCCTCCAAAAACTACTAAATTGCAGCCTCTTTAGAAACTGAACTTCATAACGTGGAGTGTACATGGAAATATACATATTCTATTTTTCTATATTCATAGGTCCCTAATAAAGTATAAATATTCCTGAGCTGAAAATAATTCAATGTCGATTTACCCATGTCCGTCCGTTACTCTGTCTTTAAATTTTGACATACACATTACTACAACTCCTAGGATGTTTTTTTGTTGAACTTGGACTTTATGGGTTACATGTTAGTATAGCCAACATATTACGCTACCAATATTTTAAGAACTTTGGGCACATTATTAGGTTAGGGAGGGAGTATGAGAAGGGTTTTCAAGTAATTTGGCTCGAATTTGATATATTGGCTACTAATTGAGTGACATTGTGACCACTCCCTTACGAACTTATTGGGTTCGGTAGGGCATTATTTTTTGTTTCGATAATAATTGGTTCAAGATCAATCTCTTTACGCTCTGTTCTTTCGTCAACGTTTATGAATTTTCTTAATGCCAGTTTACTAAAACCAACTTCTTCCAAACCCATTATATTTTTTTTTTACATAGATTTCAGTTGCTAACACCTAACAAAGTTTTCGGTTTGACAGAGAATTTAATTAAATTCTCTATGCTAAACTTAGTTCTAGAAAATTAATAATGTCATTTGCATTTAATGTTTTTGAATAGAGACAATAATTCAATTATGTTTAAATATAATAATGTAATTTTGTAGTCTTTATATGGCATAATGTGTATATACACAAATATACCTAAATACATATTACGTATGAAAATCCTTGTATTATTCACCATAAATCACTTCTTTGCATACATACATAGATATATAACTGTAATGTATATTTGATTTTATAAAGAATTATTATAAATTTGGAACAACAACTGAATTAATTTAATGTGAATGACTTTCGACATAAGTATTAAATTAAATATTAAGATTCATTTATTTTACTATTCTTAAATAACCAACCGCACAATTTGTAAAGACTGGACAGGTCTGGAAGACCAGAAATGTGGGTAAAATTAAAAATATTTTCAATTTAAATCTCATTTCAAGTATAAAATGATTTATTATGGAAATTATAATGATTATGGAAATATACTAGGAATAGAAAATTTGCTATACATGGCAAAATTTACTTTTCATTTGTGGTGTGGTCATTAATATATTTAACTGGAAATTAATTTTCAAATGTCCATATTATTAAATAGTCTATTTTAATATTAATGTGTCCTAATTGATTGAAAATTTCGGCTTGAAATTACAAAAACAAAATAAAAAGGAAGCTGAAAAACAAGCCAAATCGTTATTAAATTCTACCTGGGCTGATGACTTTTATATAGGTTGTTTATTTTAAAATACGAAAATACAGAAACTTAGAAACTTTAATGTATCAAAAAATAACAGACATTGGATATACATACATAATATGTATTTATGTAATATATATGTATTCATACTTTTGTATACATATACACATTATGCCATACAGAGATTACAAAATTACCTGTAGAGAATATTTATCGAAAATGATCTTAACATGGGAGTCATGTAAAATCTATATTTGACAGCAGTTGCTCTTTTATTCGCCAAGAACTAAATGCTTCACAATACTGAAAATGAGTTTGGTCCTATTTTATATTTGGGGCTGTTTCAGCCTCCAGAATTATAAATTTAAAAACATTTGGATGGGAAATGTGGTTAAAGCCTTAATGAAACCCGAAAATGGAACAATACCTTCATATGGAGTCCATACACCAAACATGGAACATACTTTGCATAGGGATTAATTGAAATAGTGCTTAACCTACCAAAAGTCTCCGGCCAGGTCTGAACCGTTGGATAATTAATTATATTTGTAGACGTCAGCCGTACGTGGAGTTCTGGAAGAAATCCAAACCCCGTAGACTGAAGCAGGGAGTCCCCCAAGGTGGGGTGATATCTCTTGAGCTTTTCTATTGTTGAGTATATAGCAGTAAATTTCAAAAAATTCATTTTTCAGGAAAAACGTATAAAGCTACCCATACCTTATAAGTAAAAGAGGCTCTTCTACAGCGTCTTAATCCGAGTGTGGAACAGGTATTCGTCAGATTTTGTGACACAACATGAATTATGACATAGAGAACAGTTTTGCGTCATTAACTCTGTCCTGTCGTGGGGACCCCTAGCGTTTGGAAGCGGTTCCAACTCACTGACAGTGCTGGCTAGATGGCAATTTTGCCCCGTCGTAAGCTCAGACTATGGGACCGCAGTTCTGTCAGTAAGTTAGGGTGGACAAAAAACCAAAGTTCTTCTTCCAGCGGATATAATATAAACTAGCGATGAGTCCTTTCACAACACAGCAGAGTTGGACAGCAATAAGATTGGCTCTGTGATAGAAAACCCTTCGTAGTATTCCTATCCTCTCTCTAACGTTTCCACCATTCACTTTAGATCAGCGTTTCCATAAATTCCCCTTTATTCATCCATGTTTAACGTTTATTAATAATTACTGGTTTTATCACTTTCATTCCGGATTCGTTCTTTTTCAGGAGATTCTCTGCAAATGCATGTCCGTCCGTTGTATGTGTATCGTTCAGGTATGTACGTTGTTTTAATAAATTAATTGTTTCCAATTTACCCTCACTTCACAGGGCTTTCAAATGTGAGGAACCTGCCCACCGTTACTAGGCATGGGCGCAACCCTTATCATTGGCGTAACCTTTCATGTACAAGGTATTTCTACATAAATTAGTACTACAATTAAGGGGACCCCCCATTCTCGGGGTCAAAATTGTTTTTGACATAATTCGAATCTACACTAATTCAAGAATGTCCCTACAAAATTTCAAGTGAATATCTCAAGAACTCTTGAAGATATAGCCGATTTATTCTGTCAGCATCAAGTGACGGCTAAAGGGCTTCTCAAACTTTAAACGCGTTTTTCTCTAAACGAATGGCGGGCACGATAACTCAAAAACTAATAACCCAATCTATTCCAAATTTTTACACGTTTCTCTGTAAGTGTATAGCTATCGTATGAACTAGGATAAAACTAATCGGTGAAGATATTCCTTATTTTTTAACTTAGTTTTTGGTCAAAAATCAGAGATTTTCCAAAAATATTTTTTCAAAGGTCCGCCATTTTGTTAATTTTAGAGCGAAGTCAATAATCCTAGTTCATACGAGAGCCAGACATGTACTCTTTCTAACACCGTTGGAATTTTCGGATTCCGATGTTCCATTGAGGAGATATCATGCCCGCCATCAAAAATAAGGACTTTTCTTTAGTTACAAAAACAACAACAAAACAACAGCACAAATTTTTGGTAAATTATTTTTCTTCTCTTTTACATCTTCAAATATATGTATGCAAAGTTACATACCTTAACAAGCGTTGGTATTGATTTACCAGCCCTTTGAAAATCTTGAAAAATGAAAATCGAGAATGGGTTGGGTTCCCTTAAAACAAAATATAGCGACCTTTTAGTTCATTCAATGTTTCCATTTTTTTTTCCTTTTAGGTTTTTTAGTACCGTCGGTCCGTCCATCTAGTCTACAGAGAATACCTGAGCAACCCCGGATCTGGTGCTGATGGAACTCCCTCGTTGTGGTCAAGTTGTTGATTGTATTTTTGTATTTTATGTTCTGTGTACTTTTGAATAATAATTGCCGAACTTGTGGCTTCAAAAATAAACATAATAAAAAACAAATCTCCAAAGTAGCATACGTTTGAGAACCTCTGGTTCTTTAGTGTCCACATTTCTGCGGGCCTTGCAGGCGGAATACGAAAATATATGCCACGAAATAATCGATCACATGGTCTGCGAAGATCCAAATTACATTGAAAGTTCAGTTTTAAGAGCATGCAGATGCTAAAGAATGTTCCAATCGTGAATGATAATAACAAGGTTCTCAAGTCGCAAGCCGGCAGGTCTTGGGTTGCATTTTCAGCTATTTTAAATCGATAGATCAGGCTGTGGCCAGTGTGCCTCTGCATGAGACCATATGGAAGCTTCAGGAAGATTCCTACTAAACATAATATGATGGATAAAACTACCGCACACAGACGTTTCATGGAGGATCTATTTTATCCAGAGATACAGGTCCAATGTTATAAAAAGGAACCTCTAGATCTATATGTCTATCGATAGCATTCACTGTTACGAGTTTGCCAGAACTCAATATTAGTCCATATGTCTACATAACCCACTAAAATGTGTCGCATCATTTTCGCTACCTTCAAAATGTCAGTCCAATTTTCGAAAAAGAGTGTATGTAGGTTGGCACTTTCATTTTCTCCTGGCAGAAATTTGCCATGACATAATTCCCATAAAATATTTTTTAGGAGCTACGTTCGTTATATGTGGTAGTCAGTGTAGAGATGCAAATATTTTGCTCATTCGTTATATCCGGAATTTGTTAACCTAAACATAGATGACTAATCATAAAATTTGTTAAAAATATTTTCACTTACCTAAAACTTAAAAAAAGCAAATTCTATTGAAAGCTCCTCAATGGCTGGAGTATTTTTTAGCTTGAAAAATTTACATCCAATTAACTGCCTAATTTACAATTAATTTTTTTGAACCCATAAATAAAATATTTTAGGGGTGTGATTATTAAAGTACCGGTTTAGGTCCTAATTGGATTATGATTAAGTTTGGTTACCATTTTATTTTTTGTTAACAATTTCATGGGGCTTAAGTGTGAAGTGGATTAAAAGAGAAACAGTAATAGGAAATGAAAATTATAAATAATTAATATAATGAAAACTAGTTAATGTAAAATATAGATTCAGGTGATTTTTAATATAACGGCTTGATGTCGAAAATGTATGATTCGTTTTAAAATAAAGGGTGTATGTTTTGTAACAGGCGAACTCTTGTTAGGACAGCATATCTAATTAAAATACAAGGTCTCCTAGAATAAAATATACGTTTTTCCTCAGAATTACAGTTGGATAATTGTTGTTGGGACTTCGCAGATTCCCACATTTTGTGTATTTTTTAAGAACAAGGCAGTACGGACCACTGTACACCACGTCAATGCGAGCTTTCACAAAAAATGAATCCCTGACTTTGCCCACAATAATTCATTTTTATTCCCTTGAAGCGTTTAACAGCGACCTCGTTTCCCGGGTACGTGTGCTACACAAATTGATTGTCTTTAAATAATTTTCAGAAATATTATTTGAGGATATCATAAATTAGAAATAGCTAAAGTCACATTGTATACAGACATATAAAAATTTCTAATCCGATAATGCCTTATAAAGAACATATATGTCCTCAATGTCCACCTGAAGTTGTCCTTTTTGGTAACGTATGTTTAACATTGCAAGTAATAAGATTAGGAAGTGAAGAATGGTAGAAGACAAAAAATCGAAAAAAAATTATTAAATTTAGTTGATCTATATTTTATTAGGGAACAAATAAAAAATGTTTCATATTATTAGATAATATTTCTAAAATCGTTTGTAATAATATATATGAAGACAAATCATTTAAGGTAAATAAAATTAAGTTAGGTAAGTATGTGAAATTATTAATTAGATGATAACGGCGGAAACTGAAGTATAAATAAAACCAGTAAGGAAAGTAGTAAAGTCGGACTGGGCCGACTATATGATACCCTTCACCACTTTGGGTATATTCTACGTATGTATCCTAACAACGTTACGTTTTTGTTATATATCTATATCTGAACCGATTTCAGGGAAACTTGCCAGAGACTAATCTATATTACTTCAGTACGTTGTGTCAATCGGCCTAGCTATGGATCTTTTCACGAAGCTTAGCATCATCATGCTATACTTATCATACTTTTCATTCATCAAATCGAAGGGACTTTGGTGCACCAATTACATAAAATCGGACGAAAATATATATGGGAGCTATATCTAAATCTTAACCGATTTTCATGAAGCTTAGCACACATTATTATAGACTCAATTCAGTACTCTATGCCAAATTTCGTGCAAATCAAAGGATATAAAGCGACTTTGGTGCACTGTTTACCTAAAGTCGGGCGAAACTATATATGGGAGTTATATCTAAATCTGAAACGATTTTCACGAAACTTACATTATATTACACCATTTACATTAAATCCGACGAAGATATATATGGGAGCTATATCTAAATCTGAACCGATTCTCAAGAAACTTTGCACACATCCTTCTAGACTTAGTTCAGTACGCTGTGCCAAAATTCGTGCAAATCAAAAGATTTCCAGGGACTTTAGTGGACTATTTACCTAAAATCGGGCGAAACTATATATGGGAGCTATATCTAAATCTGAACCGATTTTGACGAAACTTTGCACATATCATTCTATACTTCATTCAGTACGCTATGCCAAATTTCGTGCAAATCAAAAGATATGAAGGGTCTTTGGAGCACCATTTACCTTAAATCGGACGAATATGTATATGGGAGCAATATCTAAATCTGAACCGATTTTCACGAAACTGAATACACATCATTCTAGACCTTATTCATTACGCTGTGCCAAATTTCGTGGAAATCGAATGATATATAAGTTATTTGGTACACAATTTGCCTTCATTCGGACGAAGATATATATGGGATCTATATCTAAATCTGAACCGATTTTCACCAAATTTTGCACACATCATTCGAGACCTTATTCATTACGCTGTGCCAAATTTCGTGCAAATCGAAAGATATATAGCGACTTTGGTACACCATTTACCTTAAATCGGACGAAAATATATATGGGAGATATATCTAAATATGAACCGAGTTTTCCCAATTTCAATAGGGTTCGTCCTTGGGCAAAACAAATGAGCTGTGCCAAATTTCATTCAATTCGGATCATAAATGCGACCTGTACTTTGTTTACAATTTAACATGAACACACGGACGGACATGCATAAATCGACTCAGAAAGTCATTCTATGCATATTCTCAAAGGAACCATTGGTCTATCTCGTTTCCTTTTGCCTCTTAGAGGTAATACTTGAATAAGATAAACTGAAAACGGAAAATATAGTCGAAGAAAAAGTTTTCCCAGGAAGACAATCATCTATAACGCTATGGGACAAAATATAATTTGTGGTCTTTTAGCGATGAAGCCCTTTGGTGAATATGTTAGTTCATCAATAGTTCTTGGGGGTTCCACCTCCAGATGCAACACATGTTTTCAAATCACGTTTTCATTTACTCTTTCTTATTATATATTTATATATAATATTATATTCTTATTATAGAAAATCTTTCAAGAACAGTCACTGCACCTCTCGTTTTGATTGGCTGTACTTTGTGTGCAGCTCAACTTGAGACGGCTCAGCACTTTCCCCATTACCCCCTTTGTTGTAATGGCAGAAAGAAAATATTGTGTATTGTGGCACATGACTTTTCCTTTGTATTATGGATTGACTGGAGGTCATTTGCAGGTTGTATTTCATATGAAAATGATTTAAATTGGTTTTTTAAGGTCAATGCTCTAGTCCGCTATATGGATAAAGAGTAAGCATCAAAGCTAAATATGCGGACAATTTTCTTAAGAAAATGAATAATAGGAATAAACAGCTTCGAATTATTTATGCAAATACTTGGATTATTTTATAGGATTTTTTTCTCTCATTGCATTGCCTCTCTCATGTTTCATATCATATAAGTTTGAGAAAAAGAATGTCTCTGTCGAATGGAATGGTTATTATTAAATTAATTTATTTTCTATTTAATGAATAATAAAGCTGTCTCTATTTTAACAGCATTTGATGTGAAAATTGTTATGTGCATTGAAAGTCACTCCAGCTATATAATTATTATTTTCTTTTGTGGTTAACCATTGTAAACATTCGAAGAGTAAGAGTATAGTAAGTAACATTTGACTTTCATCGCTTGTCAATAAAAGTGATTATGCACAGAATTTTTTATAAACGAATGAATTTGCTCTTCCTACATAATAATACCTAAGTTTCTTTTTTTACTTTATGTTTTTGTTCAATGTAAAATATTAATTAAAGCTTTTGATATAAATACTGACAGATGAGATACTGAGGGGAAATATTTAAATTGGCATAGTTTGAGAAAAACAGTCAAAGGAGGCGCTAAGTTACAAACTAAAAAAAAACAAACGCATTTAAAATACCAAGCATCGATGGGGAACTTTATAAGGGGCTACGTCATAACATGGGCCATTGTAAACTAATGAAAATAGTTTTTTCAATGCAATGACAATCCAATTGCTGGTAGAAAACTAACATATTTTGAGAAATTTCCATAAATGACAATCACTTTCGCCCAAAATATGTCCAAAAAGAACTACGAAGAGATGAAACCATAACGGTTCGATATAAAATGTGTGGAAATGCTAATATCTTTCAAAATATATCGAGCCATATTCGCCAAAAAAAGCGTAACCCTCAATTTTAAAATTTTACAGGAGAAGGTTTGTTTTAATAAATTCAGATTTAATAAAGCTACTATTTTTCTATTTAGAACTATAGTTTTAAACAAAACTAGTTTATAACAAAACTATAGCTCCAAATTTCAAAATAATAGCTTTATTAAATCTGAATATATTAAAACAAACCTTCCACTGTAAAATTTGAGGGTTGCAACATTTCCATATGTTGCAACATTTCCACTTCAATTACAGACTACTAACAGAATCTTTAAGTCAAATCGGTCAAGCCGTTTCTTCCCACTGAAAGAAATTTTGAGTCAAATCGGTCCAGCCGTTCTCAATTGATGCGTTAGTATACACTTTTTTACTCCATTTTTATACCCTACACAACTATGTTGTCAGGGTATTATAGCTTTGTACAGTCCCAAAAGTTTGTAACGCCTCGAAATATTGGTCCTAGACCCACTTTTATACCGATCGTTATATCTCGACTAGCTGAGTCGATCTAGACATGTGTGTCAGTCCGTCTGTCCATTATACTTTGTAAACACGATACAGGCCACAGTTATGGTCCAATCTTCACGAAATTTTGCACGTAGGATGGGTTCTGGCCAATGAAGACCCCTATTGTTTCTGGTAAAGCTCGGTTAATTTTTAGGGGATGAAAGGAATTTAGGGTGGAAATGGACCAAATACTTAATTTTTGTCGTTTTTTCTGGTCGCTCCAGAGCACAGAATTATGGCCTGAATATCGCGAAAATTTACATGAAAACGAGATTGGGCCAAAGAATAAGCGTGCCTGTTTTGATAAAGATCCGCCAATATTTAGCGTGTCAAATGGACCATGACTTTTGTGTGAAAAATTAAAAAAAATTGTAGTCTATAGCGTGTATATTTAATCCTGAAGGACATAGACCAGAGAAATTGATAGTATATCCAATAGAAGTGGTTGACCTTTAGATTGATACAAATTATTTTAAAAATTATTATAAAATATTATTATACTTAAATATATATATAGGTGCTTAGGTATTCAGATATTATTTAGTGATACATTACCACACTAGATCGCTCTGAAATTTTCCATAAGGTTCCGCTTGTGGTCAAGGAAAACGCCTATAATTTTCGGCGAAGATCAAATAATAATTTTTGAATGAAATTGACCGAAAACTTATTTTTTTTTTGTGTTTTGTTGAGTTGATAGGCCACAATATTAAGCCGACGTCACAACACTACCCATGGTGAAGGGAATCTGGACACGTATAGAATAGAGGAATAGGAAGGAATTTATTTAAAAAAAAATCACATACAATATTAAGAGATGGTCAGTGGGCAAATACCCGGTAAATTGGGTAAATACCCAATTGTGGGTATTTATTTGAGTATTTACTATATTGAATCGGTAATACAACGTCTTATATCCTATTTCCGGGTTTCTGTTATAAAATCGATTTAGAATGGATAGTTTTACGATACTTTAAAGACGTGGGTAAATACTTGGTTAAATACCCGAGTTTTTCCCAAAAATTGGGTATAAACTCATTAACTGCGGAACCACTTGACATAGGCGGCCAAAATGTTGTATACATGTTTTTAATGTCAAAGCAAATATAGAAATCCAAAATGGGGTCCCTGGGTCCAAGTTTTGATATAGCCCCCAAATAACCGTATATCCCGATTTAAGGTATTTTTTTCTATTCGACACAGAGTGCTCTTTTTGGGTACCAAATGTTTTAATATAGCCCCCATATAACCGTATATCCCGATTTAAGGTATTTTTTGACATTTAGACACATTTTACGCCCAAAATGGCTGTAAAAAAAATGGCAAAATGCTCTTTTGGGGTACCAAATGTCCATGCAAAAATGTATGTATGTAGGTCCACGTTTACTGGTAGCCCCCATGCAAAGGTACCCCTATTTTGAGTATTTACCTAAAATTGGGTATAAACTCATTAACTGCCAAACCACTTGACAGATGGTATTTACCGGGTAAATACCTGGTAAATACCATCTCTAACAATTTTGCTATACAGATAATACATTCGCTATTTATGTTCATTTCTATGGTCATGTTTTTAAACAATGCCTCGCAAAAAAATTGAATATTGTAAATGAAATTCGGCTATACATATATAAATAATAATGAAACGAGACTAATGAAAAAAATAACTACATATATAAAATTTTATCTAAACATATAACAAATAAATTGTTTGTTATACAAAATCGTTTACTTATTTTTTGTTTTCCCTCCAATTGCCTTTTTTGTTGTTGGTGTTAATAACAAAACAGGCATTTATTTATTGAACATTTCAATCAAATATGGCAATTTGGCAAAGCTGCTTCACAGCTGGATACTGACGCAAAGTGTAATGCAAAGTCAATAACAATTTATGTCTAAAAATGTTGGGGAGAAGAAAAAAAAACAAAAAAATATATTGAATGTTCAATAGCGATGTTCAGTGATTTAAGCGATGTACGGATGTACGTAAACATCAGCTTGATATCAGTTTGGGCGATACTAAAATAAAAACAAACTCTTTTTTTGTGCAAATAAACAATGCTTTTAAAAGTAATTGTAGATTTAAAAATCATAGCTTTATTTTTTTATTTTGAAATATATAAATTTATGTTGCAATGAAAAATAACATAATATTTTGACGTCAGTGAACAATAATAATAATAATATTTGAGGCTAACATGACCACGGAGGATATATTTTAAAGAATTTTTATGGATTCAAGTAGTAGATTCATTATAATAAATTTACCTTAATATTTAAGTTCATTTAAACGCCCCCAAAACTTCCCTAATGGCTGAATAATATAGCGCTACCATTATATGGGGGCCTACACTCAAAATTAAACATACTATAAATATTTCTTTTAGGAGATTTTCTCAGCACTGAGAATCCAAAATACTATTACTTTATATTGCTACTATTTCCTTAAACCATCACTAAAGATTTATTAACTATGAGCTATAAAATATAAAAGCGCAATTCTATGTGTTTAAATTACTCTAATTGGTTACTAAATACAATATTGAAACATTTATAAAAAAACAAATGTAGCAATTAATTATTTTTTTAACGGTAGCCACGCAATTATGACAAAATCATATACATTTTATTTTAATACAAATAATCAGAGATTAAAAAAATAATTGATTATTAAAAAAACAAAAAGCAGCACACATATACATTTGCCTTTATCGATATGATATTGGAATTAAAATGCACTTAAAATTAAATAGTTTTATTGTCATTATTAAAGATACATTTTAAACCCCTCATTAATTGAAATAGCTATTTGTTTTAATTAGCTACATTATTTCATGAAACAATATGGAAATTGAGAATTAAGGTATCCACCGAAAATAAAAAAAATATTTTTAAAAAATCTATGCCTTTTGCTCTAGAAGTCCTAGAAAATGAATTCTCTAAATATACACGCCTAATGCTTTAGGGGACCTAGGTAATAAAAATAGAGGAAAATACTATTCGCAAAACTACACACCTTTTTCTCCAAGAGTCCTATAAAAATATTCTTAACAAATACACGCTTCATTCTCTAGGAAGCACAATAAAAATATTTTTTAACAAGTGAAAAATCGCTAAGTTAGGCCGGGCCGAACTTTGGATACCCTCCACCATAGATATACTGACAGGTACTTGAAATGAAAATATAGGGAAAATACCAAAAAGTGGACCTATACCGACATTTCTAGAACGCGATTATGTAAACCATAATTCGAACCATATTCCAGAAAATTTTGATTTCATCCAACCTGTGCCTATATTAGTATTTCTTCCAAACTTAGTTCAGGTTCGAAGATCGGTATACTACTTCTGATACCTCCCACAGAGGGGCTAGGCCTAAATGCGGGTTATAGTTCATGTATAGTTCATTATCGAACCTTACGTTCTAGCTTTATCTCGATATCATCCGCAGGTAAAATGATTACGACAGACTCTTAGAACCGAACCCAAAACGCGGAACAAATTAGATAACTATTTTAATATAAAAAAGGGGACTACCCCAAAAAGGGGCGAATAAAAATAATTTTTGGTAGGGAGATTTGTTACCATATACGACTACAAAATACCAAATTGCAGCGAATTCGGATGAAAAACGCGTTCAAGAAACCCAAAATACCGAAAATTGGGGGTACCCTTATTGGGGGCTACCCGAAAAAAATGGACCTATATATGGAGAAATTTGGTACCTATTAAGAACTCAAAATACTAAAGTACAGCCAATTCGGTGGAAAACTACGATCAACACCCCCAAAATACTGAAAATTAGGAGATACCGTTATATGGGGACTACCAGAAAAAGTGGACCTATATTAATAAATTTTTGTGGAGACATTTAGTACCCAATAAGAACCAAACGTACCAAATTTCAGCGCATTCGGTTGAAAAACACGGTCAAGAACCCCAAAATACCGAAAATTTGGTAGCTATGCCTAAACGTGGACCTATATATCTATCTTCGTACTTCAGCACCCTATCCCAATTCCTTCAGAAGATAGCGTGATTACAACAGACGGACGGACGGACATGGCTAGATCGCCTTAGAATTTTACCCTGATCAAGAATATATATACTTTATAGGATCGGAAATTAATATTTCGATTTGTTACAAATGGAATGAGGGTGGAGGTATAAAAATCTACTCTTCGGGCTCCAGGTATCTCATAAAAAATATTTTTTAAAAATTCACGATTCATGTTCTAGGAGTCGTAGAAAAAATACTCTGTAAAAATCCTCTCTATAGCTCGTGGATAAATATTCTCTGTTCCAGGTGTCATAGAAATTCTTGCTCTAGGATAAAAAAATAAAAAAAATCTGCGTCTGTTTCGTTAGCAGTACAAAAAATATTCTTTAAAATCCGCGCCAATTTCGGTAGAAGCCCTACAAAAAATATTCTTTAAAAATCCGCGCCTATTTCGGTAGGATTCCTAAAAATAATATTCTTTAAAAATTCGCGACTATTTCGGTAGGAGTCATAGAAAAAATAGTCTTTAAAAATTCGCGCCTATTTCATTAGGAGCCCTAGAAAAATATTCTTAAAAATCCACGTCTATTTCGAAGTCCACGTCTATTAGGAGTCCTAGAAAAAATTTTTTTAAAAACCCAGCCCTATTGTTTATGGAGCCCTAAGAAAATATTACCTAAAAATCCACGCCTATTGCTCCTCGATCCTAGGAAAATACTCTTTAAAAATCAACGTCTACAACTCTAGAAGACCCAGGAACAAATCTATTTTAAAAATCAACGCATATTGCTCTAGGAAAAATATTATTTAAAAATCAACGCCTATTGCTCCAATATTACTTAAACAGATATGCCTTATGGCAGACAGTATAAAAATCCTGTAAAGAGTTTTAGTTCTATTAATTTTGAGTAAATTCGTAGCATTTATTTCATCTGCATTTAAAACAACCAAATTTCTTTGTATCAGTTATTTGTCAGCCATTCATGTTATTCGATGTGTTGCTTTCCAGGAATTACACTTTCAGTTTTCTCTATTGCCAATATTTGTTGTTATATTCAAATCGACTAGAATATGCACATTTGAATACCGAAGATTTTCACAAATGCTCTTGTCCGGACAACAAATAGATAACCCACCATTCTGTCAGATATATACCCCCTTTAGTCGCCCTAATCCAATTATAAAATCACACAGCAGATTCCTCGAAAATCTATAACTAAACGTAACACAATAGATGTTTGTTAACAGCGCGCACGTGTGTGTGTAAGTAAATGTCGTAGCTGTTCATTACAATACAACTATAAAAACCAAACACACAACCAGCCTCTCACACACGTCAAAGGACAATTTCACATGAATGTAAGTCTGACTGCCCACATGTCAGTAAATGTTATTCACGTTCACAGTGAATTTCAAACGACCACCACCACCACCACCGCTATGGGATAACATCAGAGATTTCCTCGAATTTAAAGTGGTATTTGTGGTCGATCCGAGAGAAATACGGTGTAACATGTCCCCTGTTAACAAATATCCATTTTGTATAGATTTGAACAATTGTTCACGGTTGATTGGCCAGGGGAATATTGTTCGAATTGACAACATCAATGCAAATTGTTGTGAGCATGTTACGCCTCTATGGCAGGTTCATATTAAATGGGGTTTAACTTAATTTTGTTATGTTGGAGGAAATATTCAGCTGGTTATGTACACTAACAAATATACCGGGGATTGTTTAAAGAATATTTTCGAAAGGATCCAAATAGTTTGGGTTTAAAAAAAAATTCAAGGACCCAAACAGGCTTGGATTTTCTAAAGAATATTTTTTCAAGGACCGGAGTTGGCTTGGATTTCTTTAACACGTTGACTGCCATGCGTGTTTACAACAAAATCCCCGTCAAGCCACCCGTGCCACTGTAAGATGCGTGCTCTGCTACCGCATGACTGTTTACATTTCTTTCGGTACTCTCACCGAAAGCGCATGCTAGCTGTGTTACGCAAATAAAAGAGAATAACTGGATCGAACAAAGGCAGGAGCAAATCTCAGAAACCCCACTACTTTTTGTCCATGCTGCCCTGGTCAACCGTAACTTTGCAGTGAATACTTCATTATTTTGTACTGTAAATAATTTTGTTAATAAACGATTTTTAAATTCAATAGTATTATTATGTCCTGTCATATATTTTTCTAAATATGTTCGGAAATCCTTTGGAAGGAGTAATCCGACGTGGCCTGATAAGAACTCTTGCTGTCACCCGAATATGGGTGACGTGGCCTGATGAGAACTTTTGCTGTCACCCGAATACAGGTGACACGGCAGTCAACGTGTTAAAGAATATTTTTCATGGACCGGAATAGGCTTGGATTTTTTAAAGACTATTTTTTCAAGGACCGTAATAGGCGTGATTTTTTAAACAATATTTTTCAAGGACCGCATTAGGCGTGATTTTTTAAAGAATATTTTTTCAAGGACCGGAATAGGCGTGATTTTTTAAAGAATATGTTTTCAAGGACCGGAATAGGCGTGATTTTTTAAAGAATATTTTTTCAAGGACCGGAATAGGCGTGATTTTTTAAAGAATATTTTTTCAAGGACCGGAATAGGCGTGATTTTTTAAAGAATATTTTTTCAAGGACCGGAATAAGCGTGATTTTTTAAAGGAAATTTTTCCACGCCCGAAAAGGTGTGGAATTTTTAAAGAATATTTTTTCATTTTTCGAATGGGCGTGGATTAAAAAAAAATATATATTTTTTTCAGGGCCCAAAATTTTTTAATATGACACCAACGGTTATATTAGCGCCTTTCCTTCTACAATTATCAATTCCTGCCAGGGATTTCACCATTTTCTAATTAATTTGTATTAATAAGAAAATTATAAAATTTTTTTAACGGAAATTAAATATTTTATTTATATATGCCATTAAGCCTAGGGCGATAAACCTATATTATAAAATGTATGTTTTTATCCGACACTCCCCCTCGGTAGTCTGTGTAGATTTATTTTTACACACTTTTTAATTTTCCGTCACTCAATGGCGCTTTGATATTATTTTATTTTGAGAAAATATTTCGCCCAAAAGGAGCATCATGTTAAACATTAATAACAACATCAACATATTATTTAACGGAAATTATATGCAAACCCCTGAAAAATAAAACAATAACAAAGAAGTCAAAATGACGACACACAATGCAGAACGTGACAAAATTCCCACAAAGTTGCCGACTGGGAATGAAGTGATTTTTAATTTAACGCCATATGTTTTAGGAAAAAGTAAACATGTGTGTGCGTGTGTCTGAGTGTTTGTGATAGCCTATTGCTCGAGGTCATTCAACCGGAAGGAAACACTCATATATTTCATATAACGCAAAAACACAAATATTTTATCGGAAGATTGTTTTCTTTTTTTATCATGTGCCAACTTGTGTATGTAAAATTCATTAAGATGTCGCGTCTTTGTTGTATGTCGGATATAAAAAATTAAAAAAAAAACAGACTGTTATAAAAAATGTAAATGTAAAACGTAAAATACTTGAGAAAGAAGGGTTTTTGTTAAGTGGAGAGATACATGACTGCCGGGGGTAAATCCGACAGTAACCAGGTCCATCGCACCTTGCCAATATAGTACATCGCTTTCAATTGGTCCCAAGCTCTTCTATAGAGACTACCAACTTCAGATCTTCTACAAATACCCCTTTTAGCTCTCCTACAGGACCTACTTTCAGTTCGTCTATAGGTAGGGGAGAGGGGGGCACATTTGAACACTTTTTGCTTTCAAGCCTTATAAAATTTTTTATTTTATAATTTTTGGTTTCTTATAAATTTTAACTAATAGGTACATATATAACCTTTAAAATGAATATACATATGACATACTATAAGCTTGATAAATATATTTTATTACTGTTTTAATGGACGAACTGAAAGTGTTCAAAACTGCCCCCCCAGGGGTGCACCTTTGAACAGGGGTTGGCATTTTTGAACGACATGGTTTTTTACAGTGTTTATGTTCAAATATGTATGTATTTCATTCATACATATCAGAAAAGCATTAATTCATTAAAAAATATATTAAAAATTTTCAAAATTTAAAAAATTTAGATCAAAAATTATTAAAACATAAAATGTCTTAAAAATACAAATTATTATGGTGAAAAATACAGTTAATTTCGTAATTATACTAGCCCATTTGAAATTTTGAGAAATCGAAGCCAAAAGTTAAAAACTCCTTTTTTTACTCGAGTTTAATGGGCATGTTCAAAGGTGCCCCACCCATGGCATTTTACGGAAATTTAAAATAACTTTTTTTGTAATAAATATATATGAAAGAAAGTACATTAGTTATGTTTGAAATGATTGTTGGAATGCAAAAAATTTGTTTGACGAAAGAAAACTATCACAGAATTCTTCCTGCGCCCTTACAACCAAATGAATAAAAGTTTACAATGACACTGAGAAAACATGGTCACCCATGCACAATTTTTCGACAACTGAAAAAGCAAGCCAAAGTGGTTTACGCATATAGAGAACAAGATTGCCATATACAAAAATGTGGTTGCGGGTCGTAAAAATATTAAACCAAGATTTTATGAGCGCTGTTCAAAGGTGCCCCACATTCAAAGGTGCCCCCCTCTCCCCTACTCCCTTTGTTTTCTCCATAGAGACTTTCCTTAGCTCATCTTTCTCAGCTCATCTCCCTAATCTCATTTCAGCTCGTCTGTAAAGATTCCCTTCTTCAGCTCGTCTATAAAGACTGCCTGGCTCATCTTGTCTATAAAATCTTCCTGTTTCAGTTTGTCTTTGTCATATCTTCTATATTATCTCCCTGCTTTAATTTGTCTCCCAGCTTAAAATCGTATATATGGACTCCCAGCTTCAGCTCTCATGAATGGCCTCCTCACTGCTTTAGCACGCCAGTACCGATTTCTTTAATCTTATCTATAAAGACTGCCTACAGTTTGACTTAAAGGCACCATTCAGATCGATTTAAAGGCTCCATTCAGCGCGTCTATAAAGACTCGTCTAAGTTTGTCTATAAAGATTTCCTTTATTTCGTCCATACATACTCCCTTTAGCTCGTATATAGAGACCCCTTTCAGCTCGTCTATAGAGATTCCCTTCATCTCGCCTATAAAAGACACCCCTTCAGCTCGCCTTAAAGGTTTCCTTCAGTCCGATTTAAAGGCCCCATTCAACGCATCTATAAAAACTCGTAAATATTTCCTTAAGTTCGTATATACAGACTTCCTTCAGACTCCCTTCTTCAGCTGGTCTCAAAAGATTTCCTTCAGCTCCTCCACAAAAACTCGCTCAACTCGTCCACAAAGACTGCCTACAGCTCATCTGCGAAAAGACTCCATTCAGTCCGTCTACGAAAATACTCCCTTTAAGTCATCTATAAAGAAATCCTGCTTCCTTCAGCTACTTCATTAAAGAATCCCTGCTTCAGCTTGTCTATGAAGATTCCTATGGTCTATAAAGATAGGAGCTTTATAGACCTCACCTACAAATGCCCATTTAAGGTCGTCTATAAAGACTCCCTTCCGAACTCGTATTCAGCATCCAGTTCTGCTGATATTCCCTTTCTATGTAAAGACTCCATTCATTTCCTCTACAATTGACAAATTCAGTTCATCTCTTTTCACTTCATCTATGCTTCAGATCAAGAAAAATCTACTCACATTTGTTTTCCTTTGAAACAAAACTTCAATTTTCTTTAGTGGCCCTCTACTATTTAATATTTCTATACATATTTCGAAACGACCTTAATAATATATTAAATAGTTTTCCAGCAACAACATTTCGTGTCGCATAAGCCATAATGAAATTATTATCGCAAGGAATGTCTCTTTGTCAAGTGTCTGGAAATTTGTTGTTTGGCATTAGACTTTGTGGCAAATAGGCTACAAGCACATTGTAAAGCACTGGCATAATACTCACACCTTGTCACATTCTCAAACACACGCGCACAACTATTTTACGTAATTTAAAATTCACGGGACGTATTCGATAAATGTTAAATCGAACAATAACAACAGTAGTTTACACAGATTTACACCATCCATACCGTACTGTGCAGTGGTGTTGGTGGTCGAATCGGAAATACAGCCCTCATACACCTATTGTGGGAAATATTCACGTTTCTAACTTATTGACACACATATATACACATATTTGGTTTTTAGGGTGACAACATACATATAAATATATCGACATGGTCGTATTAACCATGAAAATTGTCGAACGAAAATTGAGATAACATCGGTCTGACATTTCTTCCAGTCATTTCTAAATTTGTGGGTTGGGAATAACTAAAACGTGGTCAAATCTACTAATTGAACACAAATTTAACACAAGAAGTAGATTTTTTAGTCATTGGTCATTTGAAATAAACCTTAAAATTAATATTTAACTATTTCGTATACTGCCCTTTCGTTTTAAATGTGCGTCTTCGCTAGTCCACTGTACGTATGAGTTATTTATTTGAATTTTTTTATTTCATACGTCACCTGGTACGATAAATATCAAACAAAGTACAATGAAAGAATTTAATTTGGATACATTGGGTTTTCAGCGTGACATCAATAACTCCTCATTATCAACACCACCACTACAGCAATACCAAAAACTATAGTGAACATAATTGATATTTACTACTGGGGGTTGGGAATGGGCCCAATCAATAACATGAAATATTGCTTAAAGGGAACAGATTAAAACTGGTTCTGAAGATGAATTTAAGTATTTACCCCCGTGGATTTTAAAATTTTATTTTCCGACATTCTAAAACTGTGGTCTATTTAATTTTCATATCGGCAGAAAAAACGGATTCCTAAGTAATCGTATAATATCCATATCAATCAAAAATATTTTGTACTATCTAACAAGGATTCAATTATTTCTACCGATAATTTAACATTTCTTTTGAATGGTTGCCCAACTCATTAGCTCTTGAATTTCTGGAAATGATTTGAGTAAATTCTGCTCGTTTTCAAATAAAATTTGTTATTTATAGAAGTGAACAACCAACAGAGGTCTGACCTTGACAACCGATGTTAATTCATTCGAATTGCTTCGTTTATTTATTCTTCTTTTTAGTTCGCAACCTTTTTTATCTGTCGTGATAAAAAAGTGGCTAACAATTTCAACGAAAAAAATAACCGTAACGTAAATAAATTTGAGGCATGTGGGTTGTTTAAATTTCTTTTTGGTGAAAAATAAACTCAAAATGTTGACGTTATTGAAAGAATTTTTAAAGTCTTTATATTTTCATATACTCTACTCGGCCGGGTTATCTTTTTATATACTCGATGACGAGGAACCAAACATAACTAGTCGGAAAGCATAAGTCGTAGGTGCCGACAGATAAATATACCTTTTAAACATCAACTTGACTATAAATATTATCTTCAGTTCGTCTGTGATAAACCCCTTTTGTTCATCAATAAAAATGCCAGCTGTCAGCTCGATTACTTCTGACATAAGCAAGTTACTTCTAAACAGACTTTTTTCACCTAGTCTAAAAACGAGTCCCTTCAGCTTTTCTTTGAAGTCTCCATTGATGTCGTCTATATAAACCTCCAAAAATTGTCTCCAACATCCAGCAGCTTCATTGCCGCCATTCATATATTATACAACGACAACCTTCAGAGAATCTCTGTTTCTGTTCGTCTATAAAGACTCCCTTCTTCAATAAGTCTGTAAAGAACCAAGACTTTAGATCAAAACTCCTTTACTCGACTAAATATATTCCCTACAGCTTGACTATAGAGACTATTTTCAGCTTGGGTATAAACTGAGATAGTATCTAAAAACTCCTTCAGCTCGTCTATATGAACTGTCTTAAGCTCGTCTTTAAAGTCTACCTTCAGCTCGTCTTAAGAGACACTCTTCAGCTCATCTTTAGAGACTCCCTTCAGCTCGTCCATAGAGACTCCCTTCAGCTCGTCTATAGAAAGACTCCCTTCAGCTCGTCTATAGAAAGACTCCCTTCAGCTCGTCTATAGAAAGACTCCCTTCAGCTCGTCTATAGAAAGACTCCCTTCAGCTCGTCTATAGAAAGACTCCCTTCAGTTCGTCTATAGAAAGACTCCCTTCAGCTCGTCTATAGAAAGACTCCCTTCAGCTCGTCTATAGAAAGACTCCCTTCAGCTCGTCTATAGAAAGACTCCCTTCAGCTCGTCTATAGAAAGACTCCCTTCAGTTCGTCTATAGAAAGACTCCCTTCAGCTCGTCTATAGAAAGACTCCCTTCAGCTCGTCTATAGAAAGACTCCCTTCAGCTCGTCTATAGAAAGATTTCCTTCAGCTCGTCTATAGAAAGACTCCCTTCAGCTCGTCTATAGAAAGACTCCCTTCAGCTCGTCTATAGAAAGACTCCCTTCAGCTCGTCTATAGAAAGACTCCCTTTAGCTCGTCTATAGAAAGACTCCCTTCAGCTCGTCTATAGAAAGACTCCCTTCAGCTCGTCTATAGAAAGACTCCCTTCAGCTCGTCTATAGAAAGACTCCCTTCAGCTCGTCTATAGAAAGACTCCCTTCAGCTCGTATATAGAAAGACTCCCTTCAGCTCGTCTATAGAAAGACTCCCTTCAGCTCGTCTATAGAAAGACTCCCTTCAGCTCGTCTATAGAAAGACTCCCTTCAGCTCGTCTATAGAAAGACTCCCTTCAGCTCGTCTATAGAAAGACTCCCTTCAGCTCGTCTATAGAAAGACTCCCTTCAGCTCGTCTATAGAAGGACTCCCTTCAGCTCGTCTATAGAAAGACTCCCTTCAGCTCGTCTGTAGAGACTCCCTTCAGCTCGTTTATAGATACTTCCTACATCTCGTAGTCAAGACTCCCTTTAGCTCTCTTATAGAGATACCACTTTTCCTGCAAAACGTCACAATGTGAAGTCAAAATAATTGCTGTGCTACACAAAAACTAGTTGAGTTTTATGCATACACAAATAAGCACAAAATATTTACAGAAAAGTTGTTGTTGCCACAATGCAAGTGAGAAGCAAATAGACTTTTTTGGTTAACAAAAACCCAAAAACCTTGGCATTTAACATTCTGGCCACAACTGCAGAGATTTTGCTGCAATTTGAAGTGTTGATGGGAAAGCTTTAAACGTAGCGGTAATTGTGGCTAAAATAATATTTATCTAAGAGAAGTCAATCCTTTACTAAAAATAAAATGATAAAAAGTGTACGGGCGAATGACTAGGCAAACCAAAGTCAATATAGGGCGCAGTAAATTGTTAATTGTGGAAGTTGCTAACATTTGCCATATTTTTACCCGCTCAAATTTATTTCAACGTTGGTTTAATTTCTGCATAGGCAAGGGATCACACTGAAAGTTAAACTTGTCACACGTCATTCGTTATGTTGCCGCACCTTGCGCTGTGTAAAATTTTGTTGTAATCAAAGAAAATTTGACTTCAGAATACATCATTTAGTTGAAATCGGTCCATATAAGTGTCTGTCTCGGCATTTTGAAGATTTTAAACGCATATTCACACATAGCGGCTGTCATTTGACATTCCTGTTTCTCGTACAAAATACAGAATTGACTACTTCCTTTAAATAGAATATCCTTTATTGTTGCAATACCCTTGAGAATGATGTAAATGATTACCACAAAACATCTTGATAAAATTTGAATTGTAATCATTCGACAACAAATTAAATTATATTAATGTAAATTGCCGTAGGGACATATGGGAACCACATTTGGTGGATATTAATGCTCTTACACACACATTCACATATAATTACGTTAATTAATTTATGGGGATTTTTGTTGTTACATTTGTCCGCCTTCGCACTTCGTAAAGATAAAATTAAATTCTTTGTATTGAAATTCCCTTGCGGTATTAATTGCGCTTTGCATACGTGGTCGCTGGATTTCTGTATGGCTTTCTTTTAATGTTAATTATTCAAATTAACATTTGTTGCACTTTTATGGGCTTCAAGACGCGCGTATGTGTTTGTGTGCATGGAATTAGTGACCATTGTTTAAGGATTATAATAAGTCGATTTTCACAAGCAGTCATTTTAATGGGGTGTTTATAAACCGCGGCAAGTTATTTATTACTTACATGATTACTTAATTAGACTATAGTATGTAAGACCATACAAAATCTATACAATTCGTGAAATTGAATATGAATGGAGGAGGATTGCAGAGGGAGAGTGAAAGTAGAGAAGTGTTTTAATATTGAATCATGAATAAATGAATTTTAATAAATATTGAATTAGTTTGTGCTATACAGTGACCTGTAAAATGGTATAGCTAATATTAAGTGTTGATGAATCTACCAACGACAATATCTGTCCGATTGACAGGATATTGTCTACATTTTGTACATTGGCTTAAATAAAAGGTTTATACCTTTCGAGGTTTCAAAAGTATGGGAATGTAATTCGACATGTGTCGAACTAAGTTGTTAAACTATTTTTTCTTTACACTTGAAAGACTAAAATTAGGCAAAAATGTATAGCTTCTCCAAAAATCTTGATTCAGACATATATATATATATATATATATATATCGTGATTTAAGAAGAGATTATAAATTGTGAAAAAAATTGAAGTTGGAGTAAAAGTGTTTCCGAAGACTCGAAATGTCGATTTCTAGTCATTCTCAAAAATTAATGCCTTCCTACGGCTCATTATGAAGTTTTTTGCATTTAGATGTACACCAACATCCATATAAAATGTAGCTCATGCAAAAACTGAAACCAACTGGCCTTTCACAACGTCGTAGATACGTAGAATGGGCGTTCAAGCGCATATTCTACGATCGGTATGTTAATAAATAAAATTTTCGTATTTAAGGTTTTGTTCTTTATTCCGATTGGACCTTTAAAAATTAATAACACAGTACTTTTACAAAACTGGTTTCTATACTAGAAGAACCTAAAATGTCAAATTGGAGTCACTATGTGCGAATATGCGGTTAAAATCCTCATGTACTGAAAATATGTTCAACTTTTACATGGGTGCTGTGTCAAAACGCGGGTCCCTATAGAGGCTTTCTTCAGCTTCAGTTCAGAATGAACTTCCCTTCAGCTCGTGTGTAAAATTAGATCATGTAGATAACTTCTCCAGCTCGTCTATAGAGATTCTCTTCAATAATGTTGAAGGGGTATTATAGTTTGTGTGGCCCAAGAGTTTGTAACGACTAGCTGAATCGATCTAGACACGGGTGTCTATCCTACTGTCCATTTTATTTTGCAAACACGAATGCAGACCACAGTTATGAGCCAATCTTCACGAAATTTTACATGTAGGGGAGCTAGGGCCAAAGAAGACCCCTATTGTTTAGAGGACAAAATGGACCAAAATTTTTTTTTGTATATTTTTCTGGTCGTTTCAGAGGCAATTATAATTTGAACGTACGAAATTTTATTTGTATTATATAGCTCCTGAAGAATACAGACCAAAGAATTGATTGTTTATATTAAAAAGGAATAGTTGACGATTAAATTATACAAATTATATTGCCGTATGTACTCCGATATGGAAGTTATACATCAATATTTGAGAGGGTCTACGTCTAGGGAATAAAGTAGAAAACATTCTATGGATATTGCATTTTCACTAAATTAATTTACCCATAAATACTTTTTATTTGTCTATTTTTTAATGGAATTAAAACGAAATACCCATTGAAAGCAATCATTTTGTATATTAAAGTTGTGTAAGCATTTTTATACTTTTCATTTGTCTATTTTTTTAATGGAATTAAAACGAAATTCTCATTGAAAGCAATCATTTTGTATATTGAAGTTGTGTTAGTATTTTTATCTTCGAATTTATTGTTGCTATTTTTATTTTCTTGTTCATTTCAGCTAGCCTTTTTCTGTGTTTTTTATAAGTAAAAAAAAATCATTTGAGAAATTTACATGATACTATTTGCATGGATACTATTTAAAGGAGTCGATCATACATACAAAGTTATTGAATTAAATTGGAAATTACAAAAAATCTAATAAAAGAGAAAATAAAAATAATATTTATTGCAAGACAATCAGAAAGCTATTTTCTTTTATTCGTTTTTTTTTCAATATCATTCTAATTTTTATCACATTCCTTATATTTGAAAGTTGTGTTGACTTATTTAATTTAATTTTATTAATTGATTCGACAATATAGTTTTTCGATATTAATTACAAGTTTTTGTATATCCAGTTTGAAAGCAAAATTTTAATTTGTAAATCACACACATGATAAACCAACATACATTTTTTAATCGAATGGACGGATTTATGGCCCAAACATAGCGAATTTTTACTTAGAGAATGGGATCGGGTCAAATAATATGCATGCAAGTTTTGATAAATATCGGTCAATATTTAGCGCGTCAAATGGACCTTGACTTTTGTGTGAAAAATGGCAAAATTTGTATTCTATACCATATGGATTTTTTCCTGAAAGACATAGACGCGCGTAGTTGATAGTATATCCAATAGGAGTGGTTGACCTTTAAATTGATACCAATTATTTACAGGTGCTTACGTATTCATATATTATTTAGTAACCCATTACCCCACTAGAGGGCGAAAATATAGTGCTGATCACGTTGAAAATTTCCATGAGGTCCCAGGTATGGTCAAGGACAACGCCGATAATTTTCGATGATGATCGGATAATAATATTGGGATGAAGTGGACCGAAAACTGTATTTTTCGAGTCGATCTATAGATCACAATTGAAATACGACCATCACAACACAACCATCGGAAAGAGAATATGGACAAGTAATTAGAAGAACTGTACTTAATATTAATAATATTCGGAAAATATGTCAGTGTAAGGATGAGTTGCTCTTGACTTCAAGAGGGTGCAGAATATTAGAGTTACGTGGTTTTTATTATTGTAAAAATCTCATGAACTCATGTAAAAGAAACGAAAAATAAATGCAAAGGGAGGATAATATAACAGCAAGAATAACCCATTTGAATGCGTTAGCCAAAAAACAGTGCCACCATCATACGTCAACAATACAATTCTTGCATTTTATTTGGTTTTGGAGAGGTAACTAAAACTCACACCATAACTTATAGCTAAGCCAGTAAACTGAAGTACAACCCTCAACTACCCTCATAAACACCCATCTACAACCCTCACTCACACAGTAAGGAAAACAAAACCTACTTCTGAGAATTTAATGCCACGTTTTGCAGTTACCCCCTTTTTGTTTCGTTTTTTACCGCAGTCTACTGGCATGACATCCAAACAGCCAACAAAGGTTACCAGGTTACTGCCGAGGCTAAATATTTTAAATTGTAGTATCAGCAACAAGAATGGAATATTCGGGTAAAGATTGATAGGTGTTTTTAATACCCCACACAACTATGTTGTCAGGGTATTATAGCATTATGTGGCCTTAAGAGTTTGTAACGCGTCGAAATATTGGTCCTAGACCATCTTTTAGTATGTTGATCGCCATATCTCGATTAGCTGAGCCGATCTAGATATGTGTGCCTCCGTCCGTCCATTCATTGTAATTTGTAAACAAGATATAGGCAACATTTATGGATCAATCGTAACGAAGAACCGGTTTCGGCAAAAAATATCCGTATTTTTTGATAATGATCAGTAAAAATGTAAGGGATGAAATGGACCAAAAACTTCATTTTTGTCAGTTTTTCTGGCCTCTAAAAAAGCTAGACTTTTTTGTGAAAATTACAACATCTGCATTCTTTGGCGTATATATTTAATCCTGAAGGATATCGACCGGAGAAGGTGACAGTATATCCAAGAGGAGTGGTAGACCTTTATATTGATACACTTAGCCTTTGCGAAGCTTTAAAATCCCAGCCCTTGTGAAAGAATCAACACATTCGGGTCTTCGGCAACACTTTCACTTACAGCTTCGACATTTTCATCGAAACGAGCGAAACGATTATGTACAATATTTGTAACCGCTCCAGTATCTTAAAATATGTTTACAATTTTGCCAATTGCTTGTTGTTGGGGCAGAAAAGCCACATTTTTAGTAGGTTTGATAATTTGTGTGTGTGTTCCGAGATAGCTAAACAACCCATCAATGCCAGGCCTTAAATTGAAAATAAAGAAAATTGGTTTAGCAATTTAGTTTGATAGGTATCGAATTCCATTCCCATACATTTGAAACCACGAAATGGATAACCTATGCCAGCAATACTAACCATTAACCAATTCTAGCTTTATAATCTCAGGTTCTCCTGCTGAAATATAAATTCGTTGTAGATAAAGGACCACATATTGTTCAACAAAATATTACATACTTTATACTCATCATTAGATAACTCATCATAGATCTCATTTAATAATGAAAGCCAACAACATTGGTATACTTTTTTTCAATAATTAAATCTGTTCCATGTATATAACGTTCTTATGCCCAGCAAACAAGCACACACAAACATGTGTATGTATGTACATAGTCACATAACGAAATTTGCATATTTTTAATTTACACTTGCGGCTGCTAGGCTATCATACCGTTTCATCGATGGCTAATTGTTTATTCATTTGTTAAAAGTGTTAAAAAGGTATCCGGCAATATGCTGATGACATTATGTTTATTTTTCAACCAGAAAACACGTACACACGTAAACAAAAAAGTTAAATATTTTTTGAAAAAAACCAATTTCGTTTAAAAATGGATGATGTTCGCCGTTTTTTGAAGCTATTAAATCTCAAGCTATTAAATTAATGACAATTTACGAACCGGTGTACTTTTTTCTCAGTATTTTATGGTGGCATACATGGCTTGTCATTTGTCACAAAGCTGGTATGGCTTCAGTTTTATCAGAGAAAAAAAATCGTTTGAAATGTTTAAATCAATTTGTTCTTGAATAAAGGCTTAACTGTTGGAGTCAAAGGATTCCGATAATTATAAACATCAGGTTTAAAGCATTAAAATGTTCTTAAAAAAAACTACAGGTACGACAGAACACTTAAAAATTCCCGCTTATGACGGAGCGTAAACATTTACATCTCCTTTAAATTTCCCTTCTGTTGGGTCATTAAAATTCGTCTATGAAAATTAAAACTGTTATTAAAAACATGAACATATATTGCAACATTTCTGGAACTAAGCTCCTATTCACCAGCCATACGAAATCCTAAATTGCAATAACATAGTTGGGGAAATTCGGAGAAAACCTTTAAAATGGTGGTACCTTTATATCAAGATAAAGCGAACCCATATGAAAGTTATCTACTTAAATATGTTTACACTCCAAGAACCCGGAATTCAAAATTTCAGTCATTTTGGAGGGACTATAATACGGATCGAAAATACAATTAAAACCTTTCATATTGGAAATCAAAGCTATTCCAAAACATGGACCGATATGATTAGTTATGGTAGGAAGATTTAACACTCAGTGGTTTGTGTTTGTTGTTCGCTGGTGTGAAATGAAAAAGTACCATTTTCCTTCTTTAAACATCATATGAACAGATGATTGAGCTATAAAAAATAAACTTCAAATTTTCGGTTTTCATTGGGTTGCCAAAATTCTTACCAAAAATGATCAATATTGCTCTATTTTTAAGTTTGTCCACCCATATCAAAAGCTCGCCAGTTCATAGACATTTTGAATATTCTTGACGCATTTCCTAGCCCAAGTATGGTCGATGTGAGGAGGTGGTTTTGAACGTACGTCATGTATGGTGGTACTATGTGGTACTATATTTTGTACAATTTTAATATGGAGGTATGGACGGAGCTGGAGTCCTTAAATTTGAGATTGACATTATCGCTGGAATTCTGAAATTTGAGATTAACATTATCGTTGAAGTGTAGTATTGGGATACGTACGTAGTTGAGGCAATTTTTAACACATCTGTACGAAAAATACTAAATCGTACTAAACTTGGTACAATATGCATTTGGCTTAACCGATAGAACTGGAACACTGAAATTTGGAGTTAGAATGACTGTTCGAGTGTAGAATTGGGTTATGTAGGAAGTATTGGAAATGCGTACTACAATGATATTAATGGCACCAAATTTGGAATTCCGTGAACGGATAAAGCTGACAATGATGGTGATGGTGAATAAAAAAGCTTTTTTTCCAGGAAGTAATCAATGGAGATTAATTTCTTAGAGTATTGACCAAATAAATGTCCCGTTAATTTGTCGGTATTTTTAAGTTCCTATCCCGGGTTTTCAACGTGAATCCCTACAAGAGCAATCACAGTGTAATAACATAGTCCCCACATAAATGCCCCGACAGATGTAAGGAAATTTTAATGCACGACACGTGGTGGAGGGTATACAATTTTCCGTAGCATGTAATTTGAAATCCGTATCATGGTTGAGAAGTAGGGTCTATATGAGGGGATAGTTTTGAACGTATGTAATCATGTATACGAAAAGTACTATGTGGTATTATATTTTGAACAATTTTAATTTGGAGGTACGGATGGAGCTGGAGTCCTTAAATTTGAGATTGACATTATCGCTGGAATTCTGAAATTTGAGATTAACATTATCGTTCAAGTGTAGTATTGGGATACTTACGTAGTTTAGGCAATTGTTAACACATCTGTACAAAAAGTACTAAATCGTACTAAAATTGGTACAATATGCATTTAGCTTAACCGATAGAGCTCGAACACTGAATTATGGAGTTAGGATCACTGTTGGAGCGTAGGATTGTGTAATGTAGGAAGTACTGGAAATTCGTACTACAGTGATCTTAATGGCACCAAATTTGGATTTCCGTGAACGGATAAAGCAGAGGATGATGGTGATGGTGAATAAAAAATCTTTTTTTCCAGGAAGTAGTCAATGGAGATTAATTTCTTAGAGTATTGACCAAATAAATGTCCCGTTAAATTTTCAGTATTTTTAAGTTCCTATCCCGGATTTTCAACGTGACTTCCTTCAGGAGCATTCACAATGTAATAACATAGTCCCCACATAAATGCCCCGACAGATTTAAGGAAATTTGATTACACAGCACGAGGTGAAGGGTATAAAATATTGGCCCGGCCCGACGTTGTTTTTACTTGTCAACTAGTTATGAGCAACATTTTTCATGAGCGCAGCTATTTTATTTCAATTTTGCATATTAGATAAACATCACTTTTGCAATTTTGCAATGCATTGCCATTGCTGTTGTTAAACTATAAACTTATGAAGCATGCATCCAGACATCCTTCATTAGCATGATGACAATGATAACAAATTGTTGACTTCGAATAACAAAACTACTGCCTCAAGGGAGATGCAGTTTATACGCTTTTAACACAACAGCATAAAACTGCTGACAATTTCAGACATTTGTTGGCCCATGCTGTTTTGAAGACCCGTTTAGTATATTTATAAAAGTAGTACGTTTGTTTGCCGAAAGTTTCGTTTTTTTTTAATTTGTTGCTCCCAAACGTACACACATTGGTACAGAGAAAGCAAAAGTGTTTCAATCCTCTGTACACACATGCTGCAAAATTTTGAAATAAGAAAAAGCGAGCACATCCGTACCATTTGTGCCGTGCTTTAGTTTGTTGTAATTCCCCACAAGTTTGGCGTATTCAAGGGTATTTTAGCTATGGTGATATTCAGGAGAAAATCATCAACAAAATATTCAGTTTATGTTGCCTGTGGCTAGAACACATAGTGAGTCAGAGTCAGGCGTTTTATGGCATTGACATTTTTATCCCCCTAGTAAGGAAGTAAGTGTAAGGGCAATGTGGTGGCCATGGATATGCATAACTATGAACGATGTACATCATCATAGAGTCCCAGGAAGCTATTCGCATGAGACAGCAACTGTCCACAACCTAGAAATCCACCCAAATGTATATCAATTTTGCAAACAGCAGGCATCAATGGCTGAAACATTGGGGAAGTATAGACGACTCATAATGACTCAGACGAAAAACTTGGTAAACTTCTAGCCATCTTATTACAACAACCACAAGCTTTAAAATCAAATCACCCAATAACCTTTGTAGTTTGCTCCTTTTATATGGATGAGACACATATTTGCCAACGACCAATAACGATATTCTCATCGTTTGCAATAGTTCAAGGGTTTTCACTCTCTCTCTCGTTGTATGAATATGTATGGGCCAAATGTCCATCGTTGTCCAGTACATTCTAAGTGAAACAAAAGTGATGATAATGAAAATACATTTCAACCGGAAAAAGGTCAAGTAGACGATAAGTGAGTCGAAACGCCTGTCTCAATAGAACTTTTTTTTACCACTGTCAGCAGTTCTTTTTTTTGGTCAGGAGATTTATGTTTTGTGTTAATTTTGCGATTAGTTTGGATGATGTGTGTGGGATTTGCCCTACTGATTATTAAATGTTACTTCAATGGATTGTTATTGTTGTTGTGTATGTTTTCATATGATTTATATTGTTTCAAACACCGATAGTATAACGACCACAGATAAATCCAATATGGTATGTGGATATTGGTATGAAATAACAATAGAGTTGTTAGTTATTAATTATATAGAAAATCAAAAATATTTATTTGTTATTTTGAATGTTTGTTCACCACAACAATATCATCAACATTCATTCAAATTCCAAGGACTTTGAAACAAATGAATTTTTTTCTTCAAAAACTATCACGGTTATATATTTTTACAAATATTATTAATGACTGATACAAGCATAGATTTGTTTTGAATGTTTTTTCGAATACCAAAAAACTTGGGGATTTAAAGAAACATTTTCAAAGAACATTAAGGTATATTTTTTCAAGGAGCATTACAAGCATGGCTTTTTAAGGAATATTTTATATAGACCATAACAAGCGTGGATGTTTCAACGAATATTCATAATTAGAATATATATTTTTTAAATAACTTACTCTTAACCCTTTGAGTCCCTATTTTTTCCGCAATCTTAGAACAAATTTCTGTTCACAAATTTAATGGAACTATCATAAATAGGATATGCACAAAATTTGATATCGCTACATCCTTGCATTAGGGAGATACGGTACAATCTTTCGGAAAAATTAAGGTCCAATATCAAGAAAACCACATACAAAATCGGCTGAAAAATCTTTTTAAATAAAATAAATAAAAATTAATTATAATTAAATAAATAAAAATTTTGTTGGCAGAATTCATACAATTTGAATACGAAGTGATTTAAATAATTCCGACTGTATACACAACTAAGTACTGTACACAAATTTACCCTCTTCTCTATATTGAAAAGCTCATAACTTTACCAAATTTTTTAATTTTTTTAATTTTTCTTTTGATATGTGTCGTCCATAATCAGCTCTTGACATATGAAATCCAAATAATATATATCTAATAGATGCATATTAAATATAAGCTCTAAAACATTTTGTTGCCTGTGGGCAACATCGGGCCACAAAGGGTTAACTAATTTATATAGTAGAGAGGGGGACACCTTTGAACAGCGCTCATAAAATCTCGATTTAAAAGTTTTCCGACCCGCAACACAATTTTTATATGGTAATCTTGTTATCTACACAAAATGTAGATGAGTGAAGATTTTTAGCTGATTTCGAAGTGCCGTTGTAACTTTTTAATTTTTTTGTTCTAAGGGCGTTGTAAGAATTCAGTGATTGTTTTCCTTCGCTAAACTATTTGTTTTTTTTTTTTGCATTCTGACAATAATTTCAAACATAACTAATATATTTTATTACCTACTAAAAAATTATTATAAATTTCCGTAAAATGCCACAGGTGGGGCACTTTTGAACATGCCCAGTAAACTCATTTAAACAAAAACGAATTTGAAATTTTCACTATATTATTTTTTGTTTTTATACCTTTTTTAAATTTTGATCTGAATTTTGTAATTTTCGAAAATTTTTGTTAATTTTTTTAATATATAAATTCATTTCTGATAGATATGAATAGAATATATGAATATTTGAACATAATCACTTTAAAAAACCGTTCAGAAATACCAACCGAAGAAAAAGTGTTCAAAGGTGTACCTTCTCGCCTACAATTTTGTTAAACCACCGCCGATTTTTTGCAGTTGTTAAGTTAATTTGTCAAATGGTGGATTTCACTTATGGTCTTTTCAACGGAGCGTACAGCCAATTTGCAACCTCATTGTGTTTACCGTAAATAATGACATCGCTGCCACGTTGGGAAAATGTTATACTCCTTTTGGCCCAGTCAGTCAGTCAGCCACCCAACCAACGAACGAATGAACCATCCACTATTGTTCTTTATGTGTGTTTCTTCAAATGACAACAATGTCGACGGTGACGTTGTTACCGAACTACGATACAACAGTCAGCAAATAAATCCTCACACCTTGTGGCTTCAACAGTCAGTCGTACATTTGCACAGCCACAGACGCTCGAACACACATAGGAATACCTACACACCGTTTTACATTTCACACAATCCAAGAGACAGTCGAGTGTGAAGGCGCACACGTAAAGGTGTTGACACCAAATGTTGCATAATTGCAAATTGCTGAGCATAATGATTTTCATTTGTTCAACGGCGTTTAAAGCGTTAATAATTTTGGTTGCATTTTTTCATTTCAAATAAGAAAGTTGATGTTTTATAAACAAAAGTTTTACGCAGAACTGTTTCGGAAACAAAGATCGTGATTTAATTTTTTAAACCTCTCTAAACACGTATTCTTTTTCTATTTTCGTTAGTAATTTTTAAAGATTATCTCTCATTTACGCTCTAACACACATACTCTTAATTTAGTTCTGTTCAACACTGGCCTAAAGTATTAACTATTTGTTTTCCGCGCACCGTAACGTATCATTAACATTACAAGTCCTCAAATAAATTATACGCATGACTGTCCACATGCATTGATCAAAGGTAACTTAACACTAAATCGATAACAATACATTCGGATAACAAGTACTTAAAAGAAATCAATGTGAAGGGACCTTTTGATATGATGTAAAGTGTATTTAAGAATTCTAAAATAGCACCTTTACTATTTATTATAATGGTAAAAAATATAAATATATGAACAGTCCCTCATACCTATGACGTTTAAGTCATGTTCGCCAGTCTTTCGGTATACGTTTTGGTATTTATAGCTCCTATATAACGGTTTCGAACATAAGGTCTCACCAAACTTGGAATATGTTGAGGGTTTTAGACGCATTTTCCAACCGAAAAGGCTATAATTTGACATATCCCCCATATTTTGAGAGTTTCCGGCACAATTTTAGACTGTAATTGACATTTTGCGGTTCTGGAGGCTGATATACATTTTCGCAGAAAATATATATAGGCCATGATTTGACATAGCATCCATAAAAATGCCCCGCTCAATTTTCTGCATTTAAGAGGCTTATCCGCATCTTGGACTTTTCAAGTACAGGGTAAAAAAAACCTCAAAACCTGTTCAATATTAGATACCTCATATAAGGGAATTATAGTTTAATGGGGCCCAAAGATTTTGCAATGCCGCGAACTATTGGTCCTAGACCCATCTTTTATTATACCGATCGTCACATCTCGAATAGTGGAGTCGATCTAGGCCTGTGTATCCGTCAGTCTGTCCATTATAATTTGTAAACACGATACAGTCCGCAGTTATGGACCAATCGTCACGAAATTTTACATGTAGCCAAATGTAATGATTCGCTAATATTTAGGAGTTTAAAATGGACCAAACTTGGAGGTGAATGACTAAGAAATATCTAGACTCGGCACAATTATAGGCCGAACGAATTTTTCATGGGGAAGGAGATCGGACCATCTAATTCGAATCGCTGTCATGATTATGAAGGTTTATATTCAGCAGGCCAAATGCCGCAAAGGAATTGTTGAAATCTAAACGGTTAAGAGAGTGCATATATCGCGAAATATGACCCAAGCTATGTTGTGTAGGGTATCATATTTTCGGGCTCCGCTCATTGTTCAGTTTTCTGAGCGTATAAACAAGTCACTAGCAAAAATTTATAATCACACTGCCTTCATTTAAATAATCGTGAATATACACTGCATTTCAATAACGCTTTTACTTGCTTATATAATATTTTTTCATCTTTCACATAAACATAGATTTTGATAATAATAATTTGTTCTCTACTCTAAGCGTGGATTTTTAAGGATTTTTTGAATGATAATTTTTATCTATACTATAAGCGAGCATTCTCCCAAATAATTATTTTCACCTCTATTACTCGACAAACGATTTTTTATATAAAAATTGTCACCTCCTCTATAAGAGTGGATACGAAAGTCCCACTTAGATTTAGATATATCGAAGTTCCTAGTCATGGTATTTCGTTTTTTTTTCAGAGTATAAAAATGTATCCCAATACTAAATTGGAATTTTTATTGTCACAATTTTTCTAATATTTCTAATTGGCAGAGTTTTAACATGAATTTCTCCTTGGTGACTATTTATCGGCTTAATAACGTTAACATGTAAAGAAGTTTACAAATTAACATTCATTATTTCCTTAGAGAATGATAGCAAGCGAGTGAGACGTTCATGGACACTCTGGCACAGTCATTACCATCAGACATGAAGAAACAAAACAAAAGACTAAGGAAACGGACATACAAAAGAATGTTGAAAGCTAACAATTTAACTTACCTTCTAATGAGTGTGACTGACTGTGTGCCAGTGTGTGTAAACTGGCTCGTTTACCCAAAGGATAACTTTGTTTAATTCTGTTGAGAAAGTAGTTTAAGTTAAGATCAAGAAAAACATATTACAGCGATAAATCTTACGGCTGGCAACATGTCGGCATCTACACATCTTGTAGTTTATGCAAAGACCAACAACTACAATAATGGTCCATGAATGAAAGTGAATTTTGAGTTATGTTATTCAGATGAAATAAAATGTTGTTAATATATGAATAATCCCAAATATGTATATAATTTGTAATCAAATAGCATTTTTTCTGATGAACATTTCTTTATTACCGGATTAAGATTAAAAAATGTAAATGGCCCTGTAGAGTCGACCAAGCGATAAAAAATCAATTAACGTTGCCCAATATTTTCCATGATTCTTCATAAATTCTGAATAATGTTGAGTTTTTCGCACTAACGAGCCAAGTAAATCCATAGTTCAGTGGCCAAAACCGGGCTATTGCTGCTGAGTTTGTTGTTTTTGCTTAAGTCCTTCGTTTCAACTTTAATGAATGACATTTAATGAAACATTTCACAGCAGGTGGTGACCTATGAAGTTTTTCTTGTTTAGGGTAGTAGCAACACAGAAAACAAGAAAAATTGATTAAAATTTACAGAGTAGCGCAAGCGAAGTAACATTAATTAATTGCTTACAAGCCATCCGCGTTTTACAACGACTAATATATTTCATCGGTGTGTAAAATAAGTACAATTAATGAAACCTAAATTTCGTTGTTGCAGGTTGACTTAAATGTCGGCGAAAATTTTATAATGCAATTATAAAATAATTAATGGGGTTTGGTCTTTTCTTTAAGGTCACAGTGAAAGTGTATTTAATATTCGACAACAACCAATGGGAAAAGGGAGCACATTTTTACTGCAAAAACAAATGCAAAATTTCCAAATAATTTTAAAACTTTAATAAAAAATTTATTTTCTTGAAATGCAATTAAAAATTTTAGCTTTTGCAACCAATTGTTTAGAATTCAAAAGAATTTACACCTTTTACTAACAGCGTGGATTTTCACCACTACTTTAAATTTTTCAAATACATTTTTTTCATGTGGATTTTTAAACAATATTTTTTCACTTCTTTTTTTCATGTGGATTTTTAAACAATATACTATTATAAGCGCCGAGTTTGTCTAAAAAAATAATTTTCACCTCTTTTATACGCGTAGATTTTTTTAAAAATAATTTTTCATACCCACTCGAATCTTGAAGAATAAGTCTTCAGTTTTACTATAACCGTAAACTTTTTAAATCATAATTTTTCAGCTCTAATATAAGAATGCATTCTTAGATAAATATTTGTCATATCTACTAAAAACCTGAATAATCTCTTACTTTTAATATTAACGTGGATATTTGAAATAATAATTGTTCTACTCTACTACCTCTCTCTTTGGAGTTTTAAATAATATTTTTCAATAACCATCTATAGGGATATATATTTCTTTTGTAACTCATCGAAATATGAATTTCCGACCCTATACAATATATATTCTTGATCAGGGTAAAATTCTAAGACCATATTTATCTGCTGTAATCACGCTATCTTCTGAAGGAATTGAGAGAGGGTAAAAAATAATTTAAGTTCGAAGATGGGCTATATCGGTGCACGTTTAGACATAATCCCTACCTATTTTCGTAATTTTGGGGTTCTTGAGTGCGATTTTCAACAAAATTCGCTAAAATTTGGTACATAGGGTTAATAGTGACTAGTAAATTTCTCCACTAAAAATTATAAGTATAGACCTAAAGTTACCCCCATTTTCGACATTTTGGGGTTTTGAGTGCGGTTTTCAACCGAATTTGCTGTAATTTGGCAGTATGAGTTTTTTTTTTTTTTGGGTACCAAATACATCCACCATATAGCGGTACCCTGTATTTTTCGGCATTTTCGTGCTTTTGAGTACGTTTTTTAACCGAATTCGCTGTAATTTAAAACATTTCCGGATATATTAATTTCCGGTATTTTGAGGGTTTTAACCGAAATTTTAACTGAATTCGATGTAATTTAGTATTTTGTAGTCGTATATGGTTACAAATCTCCAAAAGATCTCTCAAAAATTTTTAATATTCGCCTCTCTATAAAGGTTAGTCCCTATATAACCTCCTATTTTGTATTAAAATATTTAACTGCTTTGTTTCTCGTTTTTGGGTTGTCCCCATACAGTCGTATTCCAACACAGTATGGGGATACTATTACTCGAAATTGTCAGCTTATACCCTACCAATTGTGGAATTCTAAGACGATTCTATCGTTTTTTGAAAGCATTCTACTTTCGGAGGATATGAAGTTAAAAAAAAAATTAGAACGTTAGGTGTGAAAATGGAATATGTCGGCCCGTATTTAGGCCAAGGCCCCATATAATGATACCAATCCTTTTTTGTTTTTTTTATATTTAGCGTAAAACGCATGCATCTTGGGGTTATGCGATTTTGGGGTTATGCGATTTTAAGAAAAATCCCTACATCTGACATTTTTATCTGGTGTACATTATGGTTTACAACAATCCCTTAGTAAATTGTTGACATATGTATACTTTTTGATATGTTCCCAATACTTTCATTTCAAGTAACTATCAGTATACCCATGGTGGAGGGTATCCAATGTTCGGTCCTGCACCCTTTCACTTCTTACGCATCACATAGGTTTTATCAGGAGAAGTGTCTGTTTTGTAGCCTGAACCAGTAGCCAGGCACCTTAATATCAATACTGGTATCGGTAAACTTCGACACTTCATCTGGTAAATCTATGAACTGCACCTGTAACAATAGCCATTCCATGACATGCATCTATCCTTGATTTTCACCACAAACCCATATTCATTTTGTGTTTCATAATTCAGAGCTTTTAAATTGCGCATCTCTCACAAATTATCATTAATGGAGAATGGTATATCCTGAATTATGGAATAGGTATTTTCAGTATTGATGCTCTCATCGGCACATGCACAATACTGATCAATGCCTATTTGTGTATCTGATCTTCTTGGAACACCTACGACAATGTGAATTCCTCCAAATCGGAATTATTTTCACTGATATTAGTAACTGCTGGACAAACTGCCAGTATCTGTCGCCTTTACAATCAATTGAAAATAAGTCAAACTTTGACGATCTAGTTTTCAGATAACTGAAATAATTCCCGATTTATGGCCCACAGCATTGTAGTAAATGGTTACCCGATACAAAAAATATACATGTACATACTATATATACATGCATGTTTCGACATATGCCACATATGAAGGCCCAGCCTCATTTTCTTTAAGCAGTTTCAAGCTGAATTCTCCAAATACCTGGTAGATAATTTGCAGTGTAGATTCTTTTGCACCACATAGATGTCCCGACCGATTCATGAAATGAAAGCACCACCCGAAATCAATTAAACTATATCACAATTACAATTTGAAACTTTCCCATTTTCTACTTTTTTATTAAATTTTTGCAATAATTGAAATAAAATCGAAACAAATTGTGTTTCTTGTCTTCATTGAAATAATACAAAGTCAAATAGAATTGAGAAAAATATTCAATACTTATTTTATATTTATCGAAGTTCTTAGTTTTTCACTTCTTAACTCCTAAAACTTATGCAAGTAATGTATTTTTAATTTTCATTAGTGGAAACAAAAATAAAGTTTCAATTTACACTTGTGCGATTTTTTGTGCGCGAGTAAGTGCACGTATGTGGGTGTGTGTTTGGGAGCGTTCCACTCATGAATGGCATTACTTTAGAAATGAAAACGAAAAAAAGATGAAGAAAAAATCAAACTTTTGCAATTATCAAATATATTTAGAAATAAAAATAAGGTTTAAACTAATGATCAAGATCTTTAAGTTACACATATATACATATAGATGAGTGTAATGAAGAGAGATGCGGTGGTATTATTACTTTTTTTAATTGACTCTTTATTTGTAGCGGCGTCGAAGGTAGCACTTTTATATGTATTTGCATTTTTATTTCTAGAATAATTGTATCTATATTACACGCATATTTTATAATTATGATCCTTGTTAATTAGTCATTAACTAACCATTAATAATAATACAGATAATGTGAAGTAATAATTTTAATTACAAACGGAATTGCAATGATTCAGTTTCAAAGGATTATCCTCAAATATGGGTTAATTAATGTGATATATTTTTTGTTAAAAATTGTATGCTTTCAATTAAGATCAAATTACAACACGCCATTGCTTATATTCTAAGCTATATACTCATGAACAAAAACAATAATTTACCATGAAATATTTAATATTTAAGATCAACATTTTTTTAATTTTATTTATCGAATTTTACACTTTTAGCGATGCTTTAAAATTATTTCTTAAACACATCTTTAGTTACGTCTGCATTTGATAATTCAACGGAATTATCTTTCTGCCTACAGCTGTAAAAGAAGATTGATTCTTTAATTATGTCCGACACTTTGATGGATGATACTTTTGTTTAGACCAAATACTAAATTTTTGTCGGTTTTTCTGGTCGCTCCAGAGGCCGCATTATGTATATTTTACATGGAAAGGTGATCGGTCCTAAGAATAAACATGCCTGTTTTGATAAAGATCGGTCAATATATAGCGGGTCAAATAGACCCTGACTTTTGTGTGAAAAATTACAAAATTTTTATTCTGGGACGTATTTACTTGCTCCTGAAAGACATATTCTCGAGATGTTGATAGTATGTCCAAGATGAGTTGTTGACCTTCATATTGATACCCCCCAAAGGTAATTGCAGCATAATCTAGACATTGCAAAACACGTCTTCGTTAAGTTCGCCAAGCATGTTTACTATGCAGCTAGCATTCTAAGATCAAGCTGAAGCAGCAGCAAGAATTTTTCTTTTGTTTTTCTTTTGAATTTTCCAAATGCATGAGGCGAAGCCAATGCACAGTAAGTGGCGGTATTCAACCACACTGGCATAAGAAATCAAAACACAAGCAATTTTAAAGTTACAAGCCAACAGGGAAAATGTTAGCAATGATGGTGGTTGTGGCGGAGACGTTGACGGTTATTATGCCATGAACTGAAGATATGCTATGCTGGCTTCCACAATATTTGAAATAAGTCCAATAGCAACAACAACAGCTGCATGCGTTTTGAGCGAAAAGTTTAGAAGACAAAATGGAAGAAGAATAAGAGCAAAAAAAGGTCAAACAAAATCGAAGTCAACAAAGATAATCGTTCGATTTCTTCTGTAAATTCGTGACTAACGGATGTTTGCAAATTTAGATTTAGTTTATACGTTTAATATAGGGTTATCCATTTTGTGATTTCAAAACTATGGAACTGAAATTCGAAATATGGTTAATAAAGTTTTTAAACTAGTCTTAATAATTTATACCCTACACAACTATGTTTTCAGGATATTATAGGCTTGTGCAGCCCCAAAAGTTTGTAACGCCGCGAAATATTGGTCTAGACATGTGTGTCCGTCCGTCCGTCCATTATAATTTGTAAACACGATACAGGCCACAGTTATGGACCAATCTTCACGAAATTTTGCATGTAGGATGGTTTCTGGCCAATGAAGACCCCTATTTTTTTGGGAAAGATCGGTTAACATTTAGGGGATGGAATGGACCAAATACTAAATTTTTGTCGGTTTTTCTAGTCGCTCCAGAGGCAGCAATAATGGCACGAACATCGTGAAATTTTGCATGGATAAGGGGATCGGGCCAAAGAATTACCATGCCTGTTTTGAAAAGGCAAAATTTGTGTTCTATAGCGTATATATTTATCCTTGAAGGACATAGACCTGGGAAGTTGAGTTGTTGACCTTTACATTAATACCAATTATATTGTTGCATGTGCTCGGATGTGGGAGTTTCACCTAAATATTTACAGGTATCTCCGTATTTGTTTATTATTTAGTAACCCATTATCACTCTAGAGAGCGGAACTATAGCGCAGATCGCTTTGAAATGTTCAGTTACGGTCAAGCGCAACGCCTATAATTTTCGGTGATGATCAGATAATAATTGTGTAATGAAGTGGGCCGAAAACTTAATTTTTTGTTTTATTTTCGAGTCGATCTATAGACCACAAATGAAAGCCGGACATCACAACACAACCCAACGTAAAGGGAATGTGGAAAATATTCGGAAAATATGTCAGTGTGAGGAAGAGGTACTGTTTACATCTAATCGGGCAAGAGGGTGGAAACACCACGAAATATTGCCCAGGCTCGGAATAAACATCCGCAGAAAATTTGAGTTCTGTGGTAGTTGTGTAGGGCCCGGCGCGTCCGACTATACTGCTCCGCTCACTGTTTTTTTAGTTAAAAGTCTGAAATGTAAAATCTGAGAATTGGTCGCATAAATGAATGACCTCGTACAATATATTTTAGCATTGGTGAAATTTCAGGAGATAGAATTTCAATTTCCAAATGTCTAATACAAAAGTCATCTACGTCCCGATATCATATCACACAATAGGATACAATCAAATAAGGAATAAAGAAAAAATGTCTTTATTAAAACTTAAAATTGTTTAAATCACACATCCTCAATAAAATACACAATGGACTGAGTCAATACATTATCATTGTTTTGGAAGATATGCATTGTTTGTTTATCTTGAAAATTATACAAATATCTGAAACCATTAACTGATACAGCAGAAAAAAAATCTTTACATATGAAATTTTATTATGTGCTTTCTTCCTTCCATTCGTTCATCTCTCCTGACGCACATGTACACAAGGACACACACGCTTATCCATATGGCTAGGATAAATTCTTGAATTCTATACATTGTTAGTTGAATGGAAAAGCCTTGGAATAAAATAATTTTTCTTTTGTTTTTTATATTTATTTTTTATCAAGATACCGGAGATGTGGTCGTCGTTCATGTGTCTGGCCAGAGGAACACCATTACCGGAGATGTGGTCGTCGCTCATGAATCTGGCCAGAGGATCACCATTATGGCCTGGCAGTGTTTTAAACAAATAATTACTCACAGTCATTATTTATTCACTTTTACTCATTTTATTTACTTTGGGAAAAAGTGCAGGGACAATTCAATATTGAGTACTTGTGTTAGATATTGGATAAATATCATAGGATAAATAGTGAAGTAATATATCAATTTTGGAGCTATACGTCTTCTATATATAACAATATCGGAATAAAATTAAATAAAGTAAACCAAAGACCAATCGATTAAGATGGCGATGATTTATGTATCCACAATGCTCCCTAGAGGATATATACTTATGCGAAATATTTCGATATATTGCAAACGATATGATGAAATTTACTGTACCCTTAATGTTAAAGACCTTGATGCCTGACATAGAATACCTTCTGAACCTAGACACCACGTGATCATCTAAAATAATACATTGCTTGTATGAGATCTTCTTCTGATCTCGTGGAATACTTTGCGGTGTTCTACAAAAAGGCCGTGGCTTATCTTCTGCTTTTCTATAATAACATGTGCTGGCCTTCTGTGAAGAACCCTTATGGCCTACTGTAAGATATCCTTTTGATTTACTAAAATATAACCTTTTGACCTTCAATAAGATGACCCTCTTATCTTCTATACAAGGTGCATGGTTCTAGTCTGATTTTAGTTGCCTTTCCTTGCCCTCAACCTCTACAAAATAATAAACAAATACATGCGAAAAATCTTTCACTTCATCCGAAGCGAAGTTTGTATGCCCTTCGCCATTTAAAATAACTAAATATTTCATCCATTCAAATTACAGCCACTTCTTTTGGAAAATGAATCAAACATCGGCCAGAGTGTCTGTATGATGATATGTCAAAACATGGGTCTATTTATTGCGAAGGTGTTTTTTCCGATATCCCAACTACTATTTCTAGGACAATCAAGCTACCTAATATGGTCGGAACCAAGGACTGGACATTTAATTTGTTTGAGTAGAAGTTCTTTTAACCCCAAGAATGCCCCCTTGTAAAAAATTAGGCATGTTTTACTGTTTTTTCGTAGATGTCTTTCACACTTCAAGAGCTTGGAATTGCAAATTACAACGTCGTCGCTTGGAAAAATACCAAGAACCGCCAAAGTACCAGCTATTGGCAGGGACCTTTTATGGTGGGCTATATCAAAAAACAAAACCCTCAGCTTAAAACATTTCTACAAAAACACAGAATGCCAAATTACAGTCACTGTCAAAACATAGACGTATATTTAAATGTATTTGCGAATACGCTATTTATCCATCCAGAATCCAAAATCACAAATATTTCTGTCAGAAAATGTACCTAGTGCCATTAAAATGGTCAAAACATGGACCTATATTAACATTTTGTTTCGACAAATTCCAACACCTCGCTTAGAAAGTTGTGATAGAAACAAAACGAAGAAGACGTCGACCTATCGCTCCGCATAAACTCCGTATACACTATAACAAAGATTTTCTTTACCGATACAACAACAAAAACATGTAAACATGTCACATGCTCTTACCTGCATTGGATGCAGCAATTCATCAAGCACAAAACGATTTTGTAATTTTCCATTTTACCTTCCAACTGAATTCCTTTGCTACATATGTTGGCATAACAAGCGGACACATCGTTACGAATAATTGGCCCTACTTAGAATTTGCTAAAACGGCTACATGCAACCCGGAAAAATTGATTGGACCAACTTCAGTTTGAGTTTGACAACACGAACATTGACACAATCTGATGAAGTTCACCGGGTGACATCAACGTCTTTTGGAACCACAACATCTAACGGGACATGTGATTGAAGTAATCCGACATGTCCCTTTGATGATGTCGATACTCCACTCATTGATAAGAAATAACTCATCATCATCGTGACGGCCAGTCGGTTGTAGCAATAGTAATGCTGTTGGATATTGGTGTCGAAGTGAGTGTGTGCGTGCGAATGCGTGTGAGTATGAGTGGCCGGACATCACATTTGCACGTCGAATTGTATTTACCAAACTGGTAATGAAGATGGTGATGAAAAACGGAAAGAATGGAATTTTTGATTTGAGTTCTTAAAACGGACTCGGCTATGATGACCCGAGGTTCTGACGATGACGTTGATGATATGAGTTTCGACCAAACCACATATAGAACTAACTGCATAATATATTTGTTGTGTGATGGTGATGACGGGCGGATGTGTCTGTTTGGTTATAGACTGTTGATTGCCCAGGTGCAAACCTTGTGGATGCTTACTGGCAATAGTTGAGTCTATTCACAAATTTGTTTGTGGTTGTACTTGTGAAATTTGTGAAAATAGCATTTTATCGCATGGTTAAAATTGAATATTGGAATTGAAGTACCTGGAATTGAATTTCTGGTATAATTGGTAGTATTTAAATCGCAATTGAGGAGCAATTCGAAAGGCATATAAATTATGTTTTTTTTTTTAAGAGGAGGGTCAAAAAAGACCATAAATGCGTTATAGAAGAAATAAAGCTGAGATTTGCTGACAGAAGCATAGAAATTATTTTAATAGAAGAACAAAAGTTGTCGTAATAAAAAGCTTTTATATAAATCATCTTCATCCATTAGACCTTACCCCGATTTATAGAAAAAATATGCGTTAGTATAGGAAACCAGACGTACGGAAGATCCCTTCTTCATGACTGGAAGAATATTTCGTAGAAGACCAGAATGATTCTAAAGTACATATGACGATGACTTCAGTCTGGTTGACTGGTGTGCACCATAGCTCTTTTGTAGAGATTAACCGATTTCATTCAAACTTAGCAGATTGTAGAAGGGTACGATAAGTACTAAAATTTACCAAATATGGTACCCTTTCTATTAGGCGAACGGGAAGAGCTGTGATTCTAAATTTTGGAATGTGGGTCACTGATGGAATGTTAGAAAGATGTGCAAAAGGGTTTTTAGAAATTCGACCTATAAGTGTACGAAAAGTACAAATAGAGGAATATAGAATTGAAATATGGAAGCATAGCACTTATGTGTAATAAACGGTACTATATTCGGTACAACTTGATTACATGTGAACGTAGAGATCTGGACTCCAGAATTTTGGAATTAAAATTACTGTTGGAGTGTAGGAAATCCTTAAATATAGAAACAAAATATAATAAATTTGGTATCAGTTTACAAATTGTTTTTGTGTGAACGGATAGCGCTGAGATTCTGAAATTTTGAATTTATATTACAGTTGGAGTGCAGGATTGAGATATATCGGTAGTTTTGAAAATTCGTCATTATGTCGTCATTTGTGAGAGCGAAAATCCTAAAATATGTAGTTAAAATTAAGGTTGAAGTGTAGGATGAAACATGGAGGTAGTTTTAAAAATGCGTAATTATGTGCACTAAATGGTACTAAGTTTAGTACAATTTAGATTTGAATGACGTGATAGAGATGGAAAATTTATATTTGAAAATAAAATTACTTTTACAGCACATGATTGAGATAGTGTTGGAAATTCGAACTCATAAGTACAAAATGTACTAAATGGTACTAAATATGCTACATTTTGGATCTATGTGAACGGATAGGGCTGGAATCCTGAAATGTATGATTAAAATTACTTTTGCAGTGTGGAATTGAGGAAGTTTTAGAAACTCGTGCTTACATCTACGAAAAGTAATAAATGGTACTAAATTTGGTACCATTTGGATGTTGGTGAACGAATAGAGCTGGAATCTTTAAATGTGGACTTAAGACTATTATTGGAGCGCATGGCTGAAGTAGTTTTGGAAATTCGTACTTATGGGTACGAAAATCACAAAAGTTGATCCAATTTAGACTTTGCTGAACGGGAAGAACTCGAATCCTGAAAGTTGCAACTTAGGTTACCGTGGGAGTGTAGGAAAAGTGCAGAATGGTACCAAATCTGGTACAATTTGGTGAACACGCAGACCTGGAATTCTTAAATTTGGACTTACGATTAATATTTGAGATAAATATTGAGTAGGTTTGGAATATTGAGATAGGTTTGGAATATGGGTACAAAAAGTACAGAATGGTATCAAATTTGATACAATTTTGGTACGAAAAGTACTAAATTTGGTACAAGTTGAATTTTGATGGAAATAAGATTACTGTTAGAGTATAGGATTGATGTAGTTTTAGAAATTCTTACAGAGGAGTATGAAAAGTACTAAATGATACTAAATTTGGAACAATTTGGATTTGGTTGAATCCTGAGATTAGGAATTTAGATTATTGTTGAATCAACTTTGGAAACTCGAATTTATGTGTACAAATAGTAAATAGAATAGAATAGAATATTCACTAAATTTGGAACAATTTAGATTTGGGTAAAGGAGAGGTTGAAACCTAAAATTGTGTAATAAAACTGCAGAATTCCCCCTAACCATTGCTGCAAAAATCATAAAAATCGGTTAAGTATTTCCGGAGTTATTCGAATTTCAATTCCACCATGCTCCGAAATATACTTTCTGTGCGATGCTGGGCGCCTATTACCAAAAAATTAAAAACACCACAAAAATCGAGGTTGCAACAATGGATTTTTTTTGTCATACAGCTACAGTGTGTGTATGTGTAAGTAAATATATTTTACATTGCATATGTGCATAAAACAGACATACAATCACACCTACATATGAAGCAACAAGAAATTGCACTACGAACTTTGCCCCACAAGTATGCTATAATTTTCATACAACGGCAGACATTATGAAAACAATTTTTGCCTTTTTTAAAATACCGATTTTTTCGTGGTTTTTCATTTTCAGATAATAGGCGACCAGAATCGAGCAGGAGGTGTATTCCGGAACATCGTTGAATTGAAATACAAATATCTCGGCAACTACTAAGCCGATTTTTATAAAGTTTCCAGATATGGTTAGAGGAAATTCTGAAGTTTTATTACACACTGCTATTCCGTATTTTTACAAGTATAAAGGGTGACATTTTAGCTATTATTTTTTTGGAAACACTGTTTTTAACAGTTTACATATATTTCGTGTATTGTTTTACTGCCAAACATCTGCAGTTCGGGCTATAATTTAAATGCGTGTTCTGTTTAAAGGGTTCACTGTCCGTTTCTTCAATCTTAAGCGGCTACTTAAGCGGCTATTCCTTACTCTTTTATTAATATAGATATATACCGATCCCTGTAATAAAATTGTGCCATATGAAAGGTATGAAGTCTGGCTATTTCGTGATTTAAATATAAATAAATTTTAAAACCAATGGTCGGATGGGGTCGACCATATGATACCCTACACAACTACCACGAAAATCACACTTTCGGCGGTTCTATATTCAGAGCCTGGGCAATATTTCGTGATATTTGCACCCTGTTTACAGATTATAGATCAACAACTCCTATTTCTAAGTCTTGCATATTTTCCAAAATGTTTTTTTTTTCTTGAAGATAATTTTTACGCCATAGAATAAAAAATTGGTCACTTTAGGTTTTGGTTGATTTGACCCTCGGAAAATTGACCGATCATCATTTAAACAGCCGCTCTAAGTATTTGGTCAGATCCCCTTCACCTTGTAAAATATATGATGTTCTGTATATAATAATTGCCTCTAAAGCGACAAGAAAATCTGACAAAAACAAAGTGTTCGGTTCATTGCACCCCCTGGATGAAATCTCAACTTCACCGAAAAGTATAGGCGTCGTCCTTAACCATAATCGGAACTTCATGTACAATTTCAAAGCGATCATCGAGACATTTCCGTCATCTAATGGAGTAATACTAATAATATGCACATAGTCACCTTTACTTAATTACGTATAACTCCCGCATCGGAGTACATACAGCCATATAATTGGTATCAATTTGAAGGTCAACAACTCATCTTGGACATACTATCAACATCTCGAGTATATGTCCTTTAGGAGCAAGTATATACGTCCCAGAATAAAAATTTTGTAATTTTTCACACAAAAGTCAGGGTCCATTTGACCCGCTAAATATTGACCGATCTTTATCAAAACTGGTATGCTTATTTTTAGCCCCGATCCCCTTCACCATGCAAAATTTCACGATGTTCGGACCATAACTGCGGCCTCTGGAGCGACCAGAAAAACCGACAAAAATTTAGTATTGGGTGCATTTCATCCCCTAAATATTAACCGATCTTTAACAAAAACAATAGGGGTCTTCATTGGTCAGAACCCATCCTACATGCAAAATTTCGTGAAGATTGGTCCAAAACTGTGGCCTGTATCGTGTTTACAAATTATAATGGACAGACGGACGGACACACATGTCTAGATCGACTCAGCTAGTCGAGATATGAATCCACGCCCATATCTGGTCCCCAAAACAAACATGTTTAAAACCCCACGACTTTATGTATTACTCGAAAAAATATTTCTTTGTAAAATAAATTTGTATCTAAAGTCTAAATGTAAATATAAATATACAATTGTGGATTTTTTAATATTTTTGTTTCATGCGGCTATTTCAATAAACATTGAACCGAGGTAAGATTATCGATGAAAATGGGAAATATCACCGTTTTTTTAACTTTTTTTTTAATATTAAATAAGCAGTCTTTGTGTATTTTTATAGCAGCCATCTTTCTTTAAGGACTACCAAATCATTAATGTGTGATTTTTTGAAATCTATTTCCTGATATGAGCCCAAAAATGTTGCTCCGAATATCAACCCTGGTACATGTCATGGAGATAAAAGCCCTCAATTTGCCAATTAGTTAAATTCACATCACACAAATTATGTCGCATGTGTAGGGGCATGTGTACTTACCATATTTGTTGTATCCGTAAATAAAAACAATTAGTATTTTTAGAAAATTCATTATTCTTTATTTTTTTATTCAATATTATTTGTAAAAAATATATACATACATTAAAAAATATATATATATATTTTAGGAAATAATTTTCTATTAGCCCACTTATTTGGACTCTATTCTATTGTAATTTTATGATTGAGAGATGAGGATAATTCCAAAATATATATTGATCGTTATTGTATATTGCTTTCGATTGTGATCATACGGAAATTCGAGCATATATAATTCATAAAAACCTGAAATGAAAAATAAAAGACAAATTAAAAATATATAAAAGCATTAAATAATCTGTACTAATAAAAGAGCAAAGTGATTGACTGACTGATTTAATGTAAAAATGTACGAAAAGTACTAAATCGTACTATAATTGGTACAATTTGTACTAATATGTACTATATGGTACCAAATTTGGATTTGGGTGAACCGATAGAGCTGGAAGCATTACATTCGGAGATAGGATCATTGTTTGGGTAGAATTGAGGTATTTAAGAAAATTTTGGAAATTCCTATTAATGTGAACTAAATTTTAGGTGAACCGATGCGATGAAGTTTTGGAAATTTTTACTAAATGGTACCAAATGCGGGTTTGAGTGAACCGATTGTGCTGGCATTTTGAAATTTTACGTTCGGATCACTTTTGGGGTGTAGGATTGGGTTTTTTGTGGAAAGTTTTGGAAATTCGTACTAATGTGTACTAAATTTGGTACAATTTAACTTTTAAGTGAACCAATTGAGTGGAAAACCTTGAAATTTGGAAATAAGGTTACTGTTAGAGTGTAGGATGGGGCATGGATGTAGTTTTGGAAATTCATACTTATGGGTACTAAATTGTACTAAATTTGGTACAATTTGGATAGAAAACTGATAGAGCTGCAATCATGCAATTTGGAGTTACGATCTATGTTGGTATGATATAGGAGAAAGTTTTGTAAATTCGAACTAATGTGCACTAAATGGTACCAAACTTGGATCAGGGTGAACCGATAGAGCTGGAATCTTGAAATTTGATATTAGAATCACTGTTGGGGTGTAGGATTTGGCTTTGTAGAACGTTTTGGAAATGCGTGCTAATGTGTACTAAATTTGGTACCAATTAAATTTTTTGTCATCCAATACATCTGGAATCCTGAAATTTGGCCTTAGGGTTACTGTTGGGATGTAGGATTGGGCTATGTAGAATATTTTGGACATTTATACTAATGTGTACAAAATGGCACCAAATGTGGATAGAGCTGGAATATTAAAATTTGGTGTAGGATTGGGCTTTGTAGGAAGTTCTGGAAATTCATACTAATGTGTAATTAATTTTGTACAATTTAAATTTTGAGTGAACCAATACAGCTGAAGTCTTGAAATTTGGAGATAGGGTTACTGTTAGGGTATAGGATTGAGCTATGTAGAAAGTTATTGAAATGTCTTCTACATGACACTACATTTGGTACAATTTGGATTAAAAGTTAACCGATAGAGATTGAATCCTAAAATTGATTACTAAGATTTCCATTAGATTACATGATGTTGGTAGTAAGGGAAATTTGTACTAAATTTGATATAATTGGATGTAAGATTGAACTATGTTGAAAGTTTTCTTAATTTGTACTAAATGGTACAAAATTTGGATTTGAGTGAACCGATAGAGCTGCAATCTTGAAATTTGATGGTATGATCACTGTTGGAATGTATGATTGGACTTTGTAGGAAGTTTTAGAAATGTTTACTAAATGGTACTAAATTTGGTACAGTTTGGATTGCATGATTTCCATTGGGAGTTATGGCAACATTAATATAAAATGTTTACTTACAGGTACTTAATTTGCATTGGGGTGAAGCTATATTTGAAATTTGGAAATTTTGTATAGAGCATAGTTCTGAGATGTGGGTGCGCGTGTTTTTTTTTTTGGCAATGTTTATATTTGTATTTTGAATGAATTTGAGATTTGATATAGAATAATAGAATGGCCATGTATGAATATAGTTTAGGGATTATGCATGTACATATATAAACACATTATTGTTTAGGAATTCCTAAAGAAAACCGAAGGGGTTTCAAATAGAAAATCTGGTAGAAGTTTTCATACGACAGATCTTGTTTAGAATTGTTGTCTTATGTGAAACAACACACGCTCATAATAATCAGTTTTTTTTTTTTTTTTTTTTTGATTTTCTGAGAGAAAAATCCGAAAAATTGTCAAAGAGCATGCAACTCATTCAAGCATATTTATCGTGAGGCCCATATTTCAAAATAGGACCCAAAAAGCAATCCATGAACGTTATTTTTCCCATATATATCCTAGATATGGGTAGACAGACTATCTGAATCTTTATGTAAGCTAAGTTGAGAGCATTATATTGTCAACAAAGGCTGATGACATAAATTGTATATATGTGTGAGAAAGACTCGGTTTTTTTTTAATTCTAAAATCAATGGCTTATGATAGGACTATGCCGCCCTTCTGAGTCGAGACCTGGCTAAGTACTCTTGGTGGAGAATGTAATAGTATGCTTGGGAGTTTGATAACTGGATAAGTGCTCTTGACGGGAACGGCGACAATACAATTGGAGAGTCCAGTACTCAGATAAGTAATTCCATTATCGCCAGGATATGGATTCTTTAACAAGGTCTTTGTTATGTGGAGCTATTCTAGTCGAAGAATGAATTCAGCTGCATGAGGCCTAAAGTGGTAGTCAATCAAGGTTACTACCACAATACACCTTAGTAAGTACACGAACAAGCAAGAATGAAACGACAAAACCTTCATAAGTACTCGATCAGGGAGACGAAAGGATTCTACGACAATACACCTTAATTAGTACTCGGACAAGGATGGGAAATATTTATATGACAACAGACAACTTACAAAAGTATTGACAGAATTTTATTGGCAAATTGATTTTAGGACAACTTTACCACAAACTACTCATACAATGATACTACAGGATTATACTGTAAGCACCTTAATAATTACTAAAATAAGGATTCTACAGCAAGAGGCCATAATTATTAATGCAGAAAGGCTTCAAAAGAATTCTAAGTACACATGAAATTATATTATAGGATTATACTGCTGGATACCTTGATAAGTACTCGATCAGGGAGACGAAAGGATTCTACGACAAGACACCTTAATTAGTACTCGGACAAGGATAGGAAATATTTATATGACAACAGACCTTACAAAAGTAGTTGAGATATTGTGACAAATTGATCGATGCTATACGAGAAATCTATCAGTACAGCCATCTGCCGAAAAAAATAATGGATTTATTTGTCCCAGTAGAAAATGTTGGGTCATTTCATAGAATATAATGAGATCTTCTTATGGTAGGCCATCACAAGTCATTTAATAGAATATCCATATATATTTTTATTTCAATGACGATATACATATAACTTTAATCGTTTGATAAAAAGTGGTTCAAAAATCGGGTGTACTACCTGAAAAATTAATGCCTTACAAGTGCGATAATGATTCCAACAGATTCAGATTCTCAAGTGATATTAGCACCTTCGTGCTCAGGATGTATCTAATGAATGAGAATTGACCTAACAATACCTTTAGCCCCTATCTTTATAGCCCCATAACTCACAACATTTGAGTTACACATTTTAATTCCCGTATTAAGTCCATTATTTTACGTTTTTTCTCTATGTGTGCGCTCATCCTGCAACTCATTTCAAATTGCCAAGTGATTTGATTAATTGCCTTTTTGGGACATAATAACTCCGAACGAACAATGTGTAAAGGCATAATTTCGAAATTGCTCAAATAACGTACAACAGCAACAACGAATCCTTCGTAGAAGAACTTCAATTTTGGCTTGACAGCCGGCCTCTTTTGGAAATGACGGATGTTTGGAGTGTTTGTTGAAATATTATGAAATATTATGAAATAAATGGATCATGATATTTAATGTAATACTTGTGTCTGAAGTCAGTTCACACATCAAATTATGTCTGGTTGAATTAATCGATGGACACACATGCACACGAAAACTCACGTATACGAATATACACATACACAATAATTACACACATTAACTATCTAGTGATTACGTAACATTCTGTGTAAAAGATATTCGATTTCTAACTTTAAATTAAAAGTTTGTATTTATGTGGTACTTATAAATGTGTGATAAATGCAGATATATATTGAAATTATAACAACAACAACACAACAAAAGTAATAAAATTATGTTATTGTATATTGAAAAGATTTAGACAAAATATCAATTTAAGTCTTCATAAGAACTTCAATTGTAAATGACACTTGGTTCGAACACAATTACTAATGATGATAGATTATTGAAATTATGTCTCAGTACTGATTGATCTAATCGAGAAAATGCTGCCTTGCAATATGTTAATTTGTATTACAGTTTTATAGAGCTCAGGTCGGCGGGGTGGGAAATTCATTATGAGTATGAAAGCCCTTGGCAGGCACATAAAGACTCCAGAAAGACAATTTTTAAACAGGTTATGTTTTTGAATTTATTATTGGTAACACTAAAACTCCTGAAGGAAAAACTTGTATTGGTCCAGGAAAAAAAATGTTCTTTAGAAAAATCCACGCTTTTTTGGTCCAAAAAGAATTTTTTTTTGAAAAATTCACGTCGTTTATTAATCCAGGAACAAATGTTCTTTAGAAAAATTCACGCCTTGATCCAGGAAAAAATATTCGTTAAATAATCCACGTCTTGTATTGTTCTTTAAAAAATCCAATAAAAAATATTCTTTAAACATTCCAAGCCCTGTATCCTTGAAAAAATATTCTTTAAAAATTCCAAGCCCTGTATCCTTGAAAAAATATTCTTTAAAAGTTCCAAGCCCTGTATCCTTGAAAAATATTTTTACAATTCCAAGCCCTGTATCCTTGAAAATATATTCTTTAAAAATTCCAAGCCCTGTATCCTTGAAAAAATATTTTTACAAATTCCAAGCCCTGTATCCTTGAAAAAATATTCTTTAAAAATTCCAAGCCTTGTATCCTTGAAAAAATATTCTTTAAAAATTCCAAGCCCTGTATCCTTGAAAAAATATTCTTTAGAAATTGCAAGCCCTGTATCCTTGAAAAAAATATTCTTTAGAAATTGCAAGCCCTGTATCCTTGAAAATATTCTTTAAAAATTCCAAGCCTTGTATCCTTGAAAAAATATTGAATTGGATTGGTGCTTGAAAATATTCTTTAAGAAATCCACGCCTTGAATTGGAGCTTGAAAATATTCTTTAAGAAATCCACGCCTTGAATTGGAGCTTGAAAATATTCTTTAAGAAATCCACGCCTTGAATTGGTGCTTGAAAAATATTCTTTAAGAAATCCACGCCTTGAATTGGTGCTTGAAAAATATTCTTTAAAAAATCCACGCCTTGAATTGGTGCTTGAAAAATATTCTTTAAAAAATCCACGCCTTGAATTGGTGCTTGAAAAATATTCTTTAATAAATCCACGCCTCAGTTGGCGCTTGAAAAATATTCTTTAATAAATCCACGCCTCAGTTGGCGCTTGAAAAATATTCTTTTATAAATCGTTCCCAGGAAGGCGGCATGAATTGGTGCTTGAAAAATATTCACTTTAGAAAGGTAAAACAATTTAATTTTCCTGAGTGACTTCTGTACTTTAACACCTGGGTCAATTCCAGATATTTGTTGATGTTGCTTCTTTACTGCTGGCCATTAACTTATAGTAGGAACAACAGCATAACACATTCCGACTATATTAATTCAATATCTAAAATTGTATTACACAAAATAGAAATGTGAACGCTTCCGTTTTTCTGTGTTTTTCTTTGTTGTGCTTTTAAAGACAGCACCAGCACAAAATTGTATTACATTCTCCAAATTGGCATTTATATTTTTTTTCAAATATCTTGATTTTCCTTGGCGTTGTTGTAGTTTTGCTTCTTCTTCGGCTATAACACAATTTTTATTTGTCAAGTCACATATTGTGCCTCGCTCTCAGAAAATGGTCTTCTACATTACGAACAATGTCAAGAAATTGAAAACTTTTTTGTTTTAGCTTTCTGTGTTTTTTTATTATTCTACTGCTCTCTTTTTTTAGAATCAATTTCGATGACTGAATTGACTTTCAGTGCGTTTTGTGTGTTGTTTTAGTTTTAAGTTTTTTTTTTTCAAAGCAAAGTACCAACAAGCAACAAGGACATTGGCTGGAAAGTCAAGTCAATATATATATATATATATATATATATATACGCTTGCCACCCAACCTCCTCGTTATGCCTCATTGTTTCTCATGAATTGTTGTAAAAACCAACTGAAACTTCAAATATCTTGACATTAATATAACAAGTGCCAAATTTCCCATTTGCCAGTCTCCCCTTGTCTCATTACAGACTAATTAATAAGCTTGATTAACTATGGGGTTTTCTGCTTTACGCTTCTCAAGATTAAAAAATTCTTATTTTTCCAGAAATTCACAATAAGTATGAAAGCAACCGAGGAAAAATATCATGATTACATTGCAAGCATTCTTTTTCAATAATAGTTGTAAACTGAATAGTGTCCAGGGTCAACATAATTCTGCGAAATTCAATTTGCCGTTTTTCTTTGCAGACAAAAGCAAACAAACTAAAATTTTAGGAAATGCTTTTTCTTCGAAAACATGCTACTCGATTTGAGTTATGTGAAATGGCAGTCTAAAAGATAATAAATGTCAAAAATAAAATTAATTTTTCACATATTTTGATTTTTTTTTTAAAGATCGTACTACAAAATAATAATAATACTGCTTAGGACTTAAAAATTAAAGAAAAATAATTTAAATAATTAATTAATAATTAATTTTTCACAACTTTGAACCCATTCCATTACTATCTACAAGTGTTATTTTTGAGCAAGGAACAAACATTGTCTATTCTTGTTCTTTATGAAATTACCAAGGAACTGCTTCAATCTCCCCCAACATCATCTCTCGAAACAAAAACTGAACATCAAATTTCCATACTTTACCCTTTTGGCATTGTCATTTTGTTGTTAAAACTCAATTAGCAACCAAGTTGTAATTAACATATAATTTTTTACAAAAAGGCATAAAAAACAGAGAAAACTAAAAGTTACCACCTCTGAACTAAGTTGCACCTGGATATGGAGCTGCCGCAACATAACTTTCTTATTTTACATGACAGCCAAGACAGTTATGGATATGTTTAAGGGAACCCCACCCATTCTCGATTCTAATTTTTCAAGATTTTCAATGGCTGGTAAATGAATACAAATGCTTGTTAAGGTTTGTAACTTTGTACATATATAATTGAAATTTTAACAAAAACATTTTGTTATTGTTTTTTGTAATTAAGGAAAACATTAACATTGATGGGTGGAAATGCACAATATCTAAGTATGTACTGTATTTAAACAATAATTTGCTAAGACCCATTCCAAAGTCCGTTTTTTAACAAAACTTTTTCAAGAACCTTTTTTAAGTAAAAAATAAGGAAGATCTTTACCGATTGGTGTGGATTTTTTGGAACCGATTGGATTATTAATAAAGTTTGAAAGCCCTCAGGGACCTGTATATCTTCAAGAAGGCGCTGATTTTTTATATTAACAAAGAATATTTTTTCAGGGACCTATAGAAGGCGTGGATTTTTTAAAGAATATTTTTTCAGGGACCTATAGAAGGCGTGGATTTTTTAAAGAATATTTTTTCAGGGACCTATAGAGGGACCTATAGAAGGCGTGGATTTTTTAAAGAATATTTTTTCAGGGACCTATAGAAGGCGTGGATTTTTTAAAGAATATTTTTTCAGGGACCTATAGAAGGCGTGGATTTTTTAAAGAATATTTTTTCAGGGACCTATAGAAGGCGTGGATTTTTTAAAGAATATTTTTTCAGGGACCTATAGAAGGCGTGGATTTTTTAAAGAATATTTTTTCAGGGACCTATAGAAGGCGTGGATTTTTTAAAGAATATTTTTTCAGGGACCTATAGAAGGCGTGGATTTTTTAAAGAATATTTTTTCAGGGACCTATAGAAGGCGTGGATTTTTTAAAGAATATTTTTTCAGGGACCTATAGAAGGCGTGGATTTTTTAAAGAATATTTTTTCAGGGACCTATAGAAGGCGTGGATTTTTTAAAGAATATTTTTTCAGGGACCTATAGAAGGCGTGGATTTTTTAAAGAATATTTTTCAGGGACCTATAGAAGGCGTGGATTTTTTAAAGAATATTTTTTCAGGGACCTATAGAAGGCGTGGATTTTTTAAAGAATATTTTTTCAGGGACCTATAGAAGGCGTGGATTTTTTAAAGAATATTTTTTCAGGGACCTATAGAAGGCGTGGATTTTTTAAAGAATATTTTTTCAGGGACCTATAGACATTCGTTTATTGGTTTTATGCAAGATTGTCTTTGACATCTGGGCATTTCCGAAGAAAAAAATCTCATATGCGGATATATGCCAATGAGATGCAATGCTCAATGCAGCAGTGGCAGCAACATAAAATACTGCTGGTCAATTGTGTATTCAGTTGTCCTGGAATTCAAAGGAATTTACCAATACCCACATACACTGTCTTTGCATAGAAGTGTGTGTGTGTGGACTTTCCTTCGTAGCATTGCAAAATTATGATTTGTACCCCCAAATGAAATGTGACAGTTGTGGGTCACACAGAACAAGGAAATTGTGTGTGCCGCTCCATGCCTCATTGCCCGTAGAATTGTTGACGCACAAAAAAAAATGCCTCGTCCGGGTAATATTTCGTAGCATCATATTGCCACAGAGGAAGAAGATCCATTTTGCATGCATTTCTCATTTGTTTCTTTATTGTCGTTCTCGAGGAACCGATGTTATTGGTCTGTGTCCATGTTGGGGCGTCCTCGTATTGTGTCCTGGCCATAGCTGCTGGTGCTGCTTCTGCTGCTGATGATGATGGCGTTGACACTATTGCTCTTGTTTAGGCATTTTATCCCATGGAGATTTAACACAGAACATGCTATTTTGCTTCCTCTTTGGATTTAGAATTCAAAACAAATTCTTCTTCGGGTGCTTCGGGGGGCATTGTATTTGGTTTCAGAGCAATACAAAGACGATTATGTTGTCGCCCCTACACCTTTTTTCCTCTATAGAAAAAATCCGAAAGTGTACATTCACCATGCTGCCCATGCAAATGTTAACATATATGTGTGTGTTCGACATCCATACCAGCCCCCCTTCTGCTGGGAGTAGTCTATCCTCGGAAGCGTGTTGACAATTTTTAAATTAAATATTCAGTTCAGTTGGACAAATGTTTATTGAAAATTTCAATTATTTCCATACACACAGACAATTTGTTCCAATTTAGAGCAGAGATTAAAAGAAATTGCCCATTTGATGTGGATAGAAGGACCCTTGAAAAAATATTCTTTAAAAAATCCACGCCTTGGAATGAAGGACCCTTGAAAAAATATTCTTTAAAAAATTTTGAAAAAATATTCTTTAAAAAATCCACGCCTTGGATAGAAGGACCCTTGAAAAAATATTCTTTAAAAAATCTACGCCTTGGATAGAAGGACCCTTGAAAAAATATTCTTTAAAAAATCCACGATAGAAGGACCCTTGAAAAAATATTCTTTAAAAAATCTACGCCTTGGATAGAAGGACCCTTGAAAAAATATTCTTTAAAAAATCCACGATAGAAGGACCCTTGAAAAAATATTCTTTAAAAAATCCACGATAGAAGGACCCTTGAAAAAATATTCTTTAAAAAATCCACGCCTTGGATAGAAGGACCCTTGAAAAAATATTCTTTAAAAAATCCACGCCTTGGATAGAAGGACCCTTGAAAAAGTATTCTTTAAAAAATCCACGCCTTGGATAGAAGGACCCTTGAAAAAATATTCTTTAAAAAATCCACGCCTTGGATAGAAGGACCCTTGAAAAAATATTCTTTGAAAAATCCACGCCTTGGAATGAAGGACCCTTGAAAAAATATTCTTTAAAAAATCCACGCCTTGGATAGAAGGACCCTTGAAAAAATATTCTTTAAAAAATCCACGCCTTGGATAGAAGGACCCTTGAAAAAATATTCTTTAAAAAATCCACGCCTTGGATTGTGGGACCCTTGAAAAAATATTCTTTAAAAAATCCACGCCTTGGATTGTGGGACCCTTGAAAAAATATTCTTTAAAAAATCCACGCCTTGGATTGTGGGACCCTTGAAAAAATATTCTTTAAAAAATCCACGCCTTGGAATGAAGGACCCTTGAAAAAATATTCTTTAAAAAATCCACGCCTTGGATAGAAGGGCCCTTGAAAAAATATTCTTTAAAAAAATATTCTTTCTATCCTTCTTGGATAGAAGGGCCCTTGAAAAAATATTCTTTAAAAAATCCACGCCTTGGACAGAAGGGTCCTTGAAAAAATATTCTTTAAAAAATCCACGCCTTGGATAGAAGGGCCCTTGAAAAAATATTCTTTAAAAAATCCACGTCTTGGATAGAAGGGCCCTTGAAAAAATATTCTTTAAAAAATCCACGCCTTGGAATGAAGGATCCTTGAAAAAATGTTCTGTAAAAAATCGAGGCCTGGGAATGAAGGACCTTTGCAAAAATATTCTTTAAAAAATCCACGCCTTGGAATGAAGGACTCTTGAAAAAATATTCTTTAAAAATATACGCTTCTGACCCTCATTTCCATATAATTCAATTTAATTTAAGCTACTTCCATTGACATAACCCCACAAATTTTAAAAAATTAACTGAAAATGTCCGCATAGTCAATGATTTATAGACTCTGTGTGTGAAGTGTTTTGTGTGTGTGTGTGTATTGGTATGTGATAATTTCATTTTTATGTCAAAATACATTGACTGCTTGACAAAGAGGGGCAGAGGGAGTGGTAGTTGTTTCCCCTTTCTGTGCAAACAATGTGTTTTTCTTTTATGAGCTATAAATTCATAAAAAAATACTCTATCCACATTATTAAGTGTCGATGCAGAAGTGCAGCCATCCATAATAAAAAAGGCACTATTTGTAAAAAAGTTCACTCTCAACCAGGATTATAGTGGCTGGGAATCATCATAGCGTAGCATAGCATCATTGACAGCTACATCATTACATCATCAGGAGGTGGTGCAGGGTGGAAAGTTATAAAGGCAAACATCCATAGCATCCGAACATTCTTCAACAGCAGCATCATTGTGCTCATCAAGTGGCGGTATATAAGCCAAGCGCGAAAAGTCAGAGCAAAAAAAACCGGATGTGGTAAAAACACTTTCGAAGTCTGATTCTCCACATTTTTTTTCCACACCCCCTGACTTGCAGCAGAAACCAGCTCCAATGCAGACTATGAATGGCACTCCAATGTTTTTGAGCACATATGTGTATGTGTGTGTGTTTATGCTTGTCAATGTTGAGAGGGAGAGTGAAAAAAATCGGAAATTGTTTCATTTAAAAAAAATGTTGTTAACAAAAAATGATTTCGTACCACACCAAACGACAAAGGAAGTCAAAACCCAAAAAACCACCTCCATCTCCGCGTTTTTCACAGTGTGTGATATATTTAAAGGTGTGTGTTCCGCCACCACTTTTCACACAAAAATAGCAGCAAACCACAACAACAGCAGCTAAAGGTATTAAGTAAAAGGCGTGGATTTTTTAAAGAATATTTTTTCAAGGGTCCTTCATTCCAAGGCGTGGATTTTTTAAAGAATATTTTTTCAAGGGTCCTTCATTCCAAGGCGTGGATTTTTTAAAGAATATTTTCTCAAGGGTCCTTCATTCCAAGGCGTGGATTTTTTAAAGAATATTTTCTCAAGGGTCCTTCATTCCAAGGCGTGGATTTTTTAAAGAATATTTTCTCAAGGGTCCTTCATTCCAAGGCGTGGATTTTTTAAAGAATATTTTCTCAAGGGTCCTTCATTCCAAGGCGTGGATTTTTTAAAGAATATTTTTTCAAGGGTCCTTCATTCCAAGGCGTGGATTTTTTAAGGAATATTTTTTCAAGGGTCCTTCATTCCAAGGCGTGGATTTTTTAAAGAATATTTTTTCAAGGGTCCCACAATCCAAGGCGTGGATTTTTTAAGGAATATTTTTTCAAGGGTCCTTCATTCCAAGGCGTGGATTTTTTAAGGAATATTTTTTCAAGGGTCCTTCATTCCAAGGCGTGGATTTTTTAAAGAATATTTTTTCAAGGGTCCTTCATTCCAAGGCGTGGATTTTTTAGGGAATATTTTTTCAAGGGTCCTTCATTCCAAGGCGTGGATTTTTTAAGGAATATTTTTTCAAGGGTCCTTTATTCCAAGGCGTGGATTTTTTAAAGAATATTTTCTCAAGGGTCCTTCATTCCAAGGCGTGGATTTTTTAAAGAATATTTTTTCAAGGGTCCTTCATTCCAAGGCGTGGATTTTTTAAAGAATATTTTTTCAAGGGTCCTTCATTCCAAGGCGTGGATTTTTTAAAGAATATTTTTTCAAGGGTTCTTCATTCCAAGGCGTGGATTTTTTAAGGAATATTTTTTCAAGGGTCCTTTATTCCAAGGCGTGGATTTTTTAAAGAATATTTTCTCAAGGGTCCTTCATTCCAAGGCGATTTTTTAAAGAATATTTTCCCCACAATCCAAGGCGTGGATTTTTTAAAGAATATTTTCTCAAGGGTCCTTCATTCCAAGGCGTGGATTTTTTAAAGAATATTTTTTCAATGGTCCCACAATCCAAGGCGTGGATTTTTTAAAGAATATTTTTTCAATGGTCCCACAATCCAAGGCGTGGATTTTTTAAAGAATATTTTTTCAATGGTCCCACAATCCAAGGCGTGGATTTTTTAAAGAATATTTTTTCAATGGTCCCACAATCCAAGGCGTGGATTTTTTAAAGAATATTTTTTCAATGGTCCCACAATCCAAGGCGTGGATTTTTTAAAGAATATTTTTTCAATGGTCCCACAATCCAAGGCGTGGATTTTTTAAAGAATATTTTTTCAAGGGTCCCACAATCCAAGGCGTGGATTTTTTAAAGAATATTTTTTCAAGGGTCCCACAATCCAAGGCGTGGATTTTTTAAAGAATATTTTTTCAAGGGTCCTTAATTCCAAGGCGTGGATTTATTAAAGAATATTTTTTCAATGGCCCTTAATTCCAAGGCGTGGATTTATTAAAGAATATTTTTTCAAGGGTCCTTCATTCCAAGGCGTGGATTTATTAAAGAATATTTTTTCAATGGTCCCACAATCCAAGGCGTGGATTTTTTAAAGAATATTTTTTCAATGGTCCCACAATCCAAGGCGTGGATTTTTTAAAGAATATTTTTTCAATGGTCCCACAATCCAAGGCGTGGATTTATTAAAGAATATTTTTTCAAGGGTCCTTAATTCCAAGGCGTGGATTTTTTAAAGAATATTTTTTCAAGGGTCCTTCTATCCAAGGCGTGGATTTTTTAAAGAATATTTTTTCAAGGGTCCTTCTATCCAAGGCGTGGATTTTTTAAAGAATATTTTTTCAAGGGTCCTTTTATCCAAGGCGTGGATTTTTTAAAAAATATTTTTTCAAGGTTCCTTCATTCCAAGGCGTGGAT